>NC_061518.1:5440000-5470000 GCF_022379125.1 Scophthalmus maximus
AACACGCAAACACACACACACACACACACACACCCACTAACACGCAAACACACACACACACACACACACACACACACACACACACACACACACACACCCACCAACACGCAAACACACACACACACACACGCACGCACACGCACGCACACACGCGCACGTGCACACGCACACACATCTGTTTCCACTGACATACACAGATGTTTAGAAGTGGAAAAAGAAGCGTATGTTGCTGATTTGTGTTGCACGCTGTGTAGGAAGCCAAATGAATAAGAGGATGAACATGACTTTTTCGAAAGCTTTGCGATGGAGACGTAAGAGCAACAAGGGATTTGTTCATACTGGTCATTAACACGCGTCTTGCAATCACAAGTGGAAAAATAGCTCTAAGTGCGTTGTTACAATGCTCCATGAAATGCATCTTGAGCATGTAAAAGCCATTTGCACAATCGTGTTAGATGTCTCAGGTTTACACTACATTAAAATGCACGTTAATAATGCAAATGTTCTATTTTTATGCCTCAAGTTGTCTCATTTCGGCGCGTCGACACACAAATACTGGTCTCAGCCGCTGGATTACAGGGGTGTTAGAGAGGAAAAGGATTGTGTCGCCGTCTCTTTTTGTCTCTTTCCCCGTGGATAATGTAAATGTTAGAGCGTTAGTGCGATGACAGGCAGAGCCCCGCTCTATAGTCAACAATGATATGAATACGGATTCTGTCTGAAATACTCATAGCCCAATGTATATGCCATCAACTAAGTGAGCCTCTTTCCGGTTTTTGAATCTTCACCGCCCCCCCGTTGCTAAAACTTGGAAAAAATTTGCAGATAAAAATGTGCAAATTAACACAAATGTCTTCACTCCCGCTGTACAAATGAAATATGTATGAGATAAATCCTGATGAGACAACTCACGGCGACGTTTATCGCAGGACAATCTGGTGCCAATACCAGAGATGGAAAGCAATTATGTGAAACCAAACTGTATGATGCGAACAAAGTAATGACTCTTATGATTAATCCAGGCCCATTTTGCCTGTTCCGCATCAAACGGGTCCATATCAAAGACGCCGGTCTCCACAGAATGAAGCTTGCTATAATTGCACGAGTTGGACGCGATATGTGGACGGTATTCATCCATCAGGACAAAGCGACTGTGTCTTTGTTTTCCTGCCATTCACACTGTAACGCCCCGAATTGATCTTTCAAGGTCATCGCCCGCGGCAACACGACCAGCTCTCACAGTTGATCAGAGAGCTGACGGACTGATGAAAGAGTGTTAACTCGTTCAAGAGCCTGATGCAGATTTTTTTAGATATATATTTGTTACGGCGGTAGGCACCGCCCCCCTCTGTCAGGCATCTCATCTATTTGAATTATGCGAAGCAGAATGTGTGGAATCTCACGCGCCTGTACGTGTGGTTCCCCTCGCTTCCCCCGTCCGGCTCTTAAAGGAGAATGACACGCACACGCACGCACACGGGCAACACACTTTGTATAGACTCAGGGTTGCGGTCTTGGAAGTTTGTTTTTTCCCTTTTTCGGTTCTTGAAGACAGATAGATCTGTATCTCTGCTTTTACCGAGTCATCTTTTTTCTCTTTTTATTAGTTGTTTTTTGGAACAGCATCATCCCGCCCCGTTTCCCCTCCTTCCGTTAAATCATTCATTTCTTTGTACCTCATTATTTACACCTCCACAAGAAATAACTCTAAAGCCCCAGTGTGTAATCTTTGTACTTTTTCTGGCAGGATCTGGTGGTAAAGTAGCAAACCACAACCAACTGAGCATCCGACAGGGGACACTTTATGGCGGCGCACCCCTGATTCAATTTTGGAAATTCAATGCGAATGCGACGTTTTCTGGACCGTTTTCTGCAACAACCGTATGTAATGCTGCGTTCCATTATACTTCGGAACTCGGACCCCCGGAAGTCGGGGGGGGGGGGGGGGGATTTTTTTCCGACACACGGAGGTCGGGTCCACCTCATGGAACTATATTTAAACACGAAAAAACATTGTTGAAGGGGATTATACATATGTGAACACAAAGTAACGGACAATACTTTCAATTTCTGTGAACACGTTCTTCTAAATATTACACACTGTAGCTTTAAACATGGATTCCCTTCACCCCTTCACAAGCTGGGCTGTGACCATATCGTCCATCATGTCTGTTTTGTGGAGCCGCTTCAATCCCAAACCTTTGATCCCCCTTTTTTTCGGCTGGGTGGTTTTTCCAATACCTTCTATCCTATAATAAACGAGGAAAATATCTTGCTGGGCTCCGCTGTAGAACATTCGTAAAATGCTACTGCCTGTTCAACGCGGCACACCACTCGGGACAGCCTGAGCGGTGTCAGCGAGGTTTTGCAGAAGTGATCACAGGCGCCACCGTTTTTCCGGCGACACGTCGTCTCATGCGTTCTTCACCGGGCGTCTCGGGGCCGAGATATGAACAGGGGGTGAAGCACATAACCCATGTTATCTGCCCCGGAGGGAGAAATGAAGCACAGCCCAGCCGGGTCATCCCCTCACGGACTGTGGGGGAGATCCAAGACGGAGATGGAGGAGATCCAACCGGAGGGTAATGAGTCTGGAGGGACGGCTCACACTTTTTTTCTATCCAAAGTGGTGGAGGTTGGCAGAAGGAGAAGCCAAAGGAGTCAGGTGTTTTACTTTCAGCATTGCCGAATGAATTCCATCGCTACAGACACATACAGCAGTTTAAACAAATGATTGTTACTGCTTGTGTTTGTGTGTTGTGTGTTTCTGTGGAGTCGCATTTCAAGAACTGGTGAACGAGGAGTGGAAGATTCACCATCCCTCTCTCTCTCTCTCCCTCTCTCTCTCTCTCTCTCTCTCTCTCCCTCTCTCTCTCTCTCTCTCTCTCTCCCTCCCTCCCTCTCTCTCTCTCTCTCTCTCTCCCTCCCTCTCTCTCTCTCTCTCTCTCTCCATCCCTCTCTCTCTCTCTCTCTCTCTCTCTCTCTCTCTCTCTCTCTCCCTCTCTCTCTCTCTCTCTCTCTCTCCCTCCCTCTCTCTCTCTCTCTCTCTCTCTCTCCATCCCTCTCTCTCTCTCTCTCTCTCTCCCTCCCTCTCTCTCTCTCTCTCTCTCTCTCTCCATCCCTCTCTCTCTCTCTCCCTCCCTCTCTCCCTCCCTCTCTCTCTCTCTCTCTCTCTGTGTACCACCCGCTAAACTTTTTATGGCAAAAAGCCTCCAGTCCGTCATTTCTCTCACCTGTTCCGCAGGTGACGCTGCATTCGGTCCATGAACCATACTTCCAGAAGAAAGCTGACCGAGGAACAACGTCGGTGTCCTGTGAGACCCACTGGTTGATCGTGTACTCGTACCGCACTCCGGGATTTTTCTCCTGGAAGAGAAGCTGTGGCACACGAGACGACGACGTCAAATGAAGGCCGCAAAAGTGTCCAGCAACAAAAACCTACCAGACAAAGTTCTTCTCAGGAGCCAAATCACCAACTGCATGTAATGTTTATGTAAAAAAAATGATTTCAGCTTCTTAAATGTGAATATTTTCTGGTTTCTTTGCTCCTCTGTGACAGTAAACTGAACATCTTTGGTGTGCGGACGAAACAAAACATCATCTTGGGGTTTTAGGGAAACACGATCGGCATTCTTCACCATTTTATGACAACAAATCGATTAATCGAGGAAAAAACAATCCACAGATGAATCGATTATGAAAATAATCGTTAGTTGCAGCCGCACTGAAACCAAACTCTTGTCAATTCTCAGCAGCCTCCCATTTTTTTGTGGCTTTTAATATCTAGATATTTTCAACATAACTGATATAAAGAACACGGCAATAACAACTGTTCCGTGCAGCAGCAGCATTTGCTTTTCGAACTGTTCATAACTCTTCGCTTCGATTTCTCTCCGAACGCACACGCGGGTTCATGCAGCGTGCGGCATCGCAAAAAAAGGGGGAAAAGATCAAACTCGGAACGCCAAGCGGCCAATCCTGCCTGAATCCACAGCGGCTCCGTGGTGGGCCCCGGCGACGTCAGGTTCTCCAGGTGGCCTGTCCGCACGTAGGTGAAGACGGTGCCGGCTGCCTTGTACTCCCCGTTCCACTGGATCGTCCAGCCGCCGTTCAGGAAATACGTGTTGGGGTTGTCGCTTCGCAGCGCCAGGAAATTCCCGGCCGCCGCCACCTCTTCGATGCGGATGTGCCTGGCTCCCTCTGGGATCAGTCCGATATCTACATAGCCTGAAGGACATTATATGTCATGTGAGTGAAACTGAGACACAAAGTCTCGTGTATACACACACACACACATATATATGCTGTAAATAGACAGCGGTGGAGATGGACGGGGAAAATTCCACTTTTTTTACTCTTATGGCGTTCTACCAATGGGAAACGGGGACTTTGTTCAACTCCATCCACTCTTGTATCTGAATTTATTTAACAGATGGTTTGGGTTCTATCAACAGTGAAGTAACTTGAACGTCGACTGTTTTCTCTCTAAAGGTGTCTACAGGGATTCTAATCGACTTTACAACTGTACAAAAAAACACTTATCTAACGGGGGATGGTCGTATTTTCGCGGCGGACATTTCTTTAACAATGTGATGATGAAAACTTCAACGACAGCTCTGCTCCATCTCAAGTGTCACGGGTGACCATGACACAAAAACCAGGCCTGCTTTTCCATTCCTCCCGTCCTTCACTTCTCTGCCCTGATCTACCAAATCTGATGATCTGGAGTACCGCTGAAACAGGAGATTACGACTCTAATACATTCAAAGGAAGGTTTATACATATAAAAATAATACATACATAAAATGTAAATAATGAAAAAACTGGTGCAACTTTGGTTGTCTCTTTAGCCAAAAATACTCCAAAAATGTTCCTGTACAAGTGCATCTTGGCACATATTGACTATAATATTATTAAAATATATTATTATATTATAATATTATAATATTAACTTTATTAAGAGGGTCTTTTTTATAAAAAGCTATAACTATTATTTACTGTGTAGGCTGCTGGTCCCGGGTCACACAGTTCGTTCCCTCACGTCTCAACATGTTTGAAAGACAATGAACGACTGAACTGAAAAGCAGACGCAAGAATTCAATAATGCATTTGTCAGCGAGCGAGACGTGAAGTGATCTACAAATGTCAACCATTTGTTAAGTGTTGAAATGTGAGGAAGGGACGTGAGTGAGTGAGGGAAGGGAGGAGCCCAGACTCTGAAACAGAAAGAAGCTGAATGGAATTCAGCCGTCATTCCTGTTACTTTTCTACGCCGGCGCTCTTCCGACCGTTCGAGTACTTTTTCGCGAGGAAGGCCAAAACCGAAGGTGCTAAGGAACATACCAAGCCCCTCGCTCTCGTCGAAGGTTTTCTTCACAGTCGTACAGGTGGAACCGTTGCCAAGACAAACGCCACAGCGATCCTCCACAGCACTGGACTCGATCCCGTAGTCACAGCCTATGTTCTGTAACACACAGCGATGACACAGCAAAATCAAAAAGAGGTTCCAGACAGTATGGTGACATATGGAAAAGGGAGTATTCCTCATCATTTCACATTGAAAGTGAATTTTTCCTATCCATCATTCAAATACCTTTTGAGTATATATACATTTATTTATTGTAATGCTGGAAGTTAAATCTTAACCCCTAATTATAAATCAGAACTATTTTGCGGAATCAATCTGAATCTGCAAAGTAACTAGTAACTAATGTGCCGCCTCTGAGATGTAGCGAAGTCGCAGTGTAAAGCCGCAGAAAGTATAAAAACCTACTTGAATAAATGAACTCCGGTATGTTCCACAATGAACTAAAGGTTAATCCTGATAAAACCCCAGAATTCAAAATAGAGGATGATAATATGCAGCACGCTCAAAATGACTGACAGGCCTAAAACTCAAAGAATGTCACGACCTCGGAGCCCCAGGTCTGCGATTCCTGTCCACACTGTATCGGTGACTGGCATTTTGTCCCAGGGTGATAGATAGGCAAGGGGGCAGATAACAGCCACCTCGGGTTTTGTCTATCAACAAGCTCATTGTCATACAGAATGTCACACGTGTAGCTCGCCGCTTGTCGCGGAACATGATCGCACAAATAACCGGCGCGACGAGCCGAACGGGAGAATGGAATGAGAAGTGGATCTTGTTGGGGAAATCGAGGGAGAACAGCTGACGGAGAGACGACAGATCATATTAAAGGGGCAGTAAGCAAATTTGAATCCAATACAATGCGAATATTTGCTCACGGTCAAATCCACCACACAGCGCTGTGGGTGCAGTCTGTAGACTATCCCTCCCCCGTACCTTGAGAGACGTGCTATCTAAGGGGTCGACCGATTACCAGCCTGGCCAATTACCGGAGCCGATATTCAACATTTTTATGATTATCGGTATCGCCGCTTTTTTGTAAGCCGATTCGCCGATAAGATATCAAACGGATTTTCAAACGTGCTCAGTTTGCTCCGATGCAGCCGTAGTCACGACCCTCTGGACTTGAGCAATGTCCCGTCCATGCTGCTGACAGCTCCTTGCACCTTTTTGGTTGAAAGGTTCTGTGAATTAGAAGATATGCTTTAAGGCATTTCAACAAAGTTTTGTGTTGAGAGTTTGTACTATCATACATTTTGACGCCTTTTTGACACTTTCGTTGCTGACAAATATATCGGTTTCAAAATTCGGTCATCCGTCTCTAAGATTAGTAATAATCGCTATCGGTATCGGCCCGGAAAAAAAGCCATATCTGTCGCCCCCTGGTGCTAGAGTCATGCGACCACGCAGGGGTTTTAGCCTAGTGTCGGTCTCCCCTACCTGAGGCTGCAGGTTCAAGCCCCGGCCGGCAAAGGGAGAGACACTGGCTTGCAACCAGTCGCATGACGACACCGCACGTGGATTAGCAGGTACAGTACCTTGCAGATGCCATTGATGCACATATCCCGACTCTTGTTGCCCTCGAGGCACGGCGTCCCATCGGTGACGGCGTCCAGCATCTTTTCAGAGAAATGTTCATTCAGCGGCCGGCAGTGCAGCTCACACGGGTTGACTGATCGAGTCGCGGGAGAGATGAGAGAGAGAGAAAAGGATAACGCTGCGGTAAAAGAGGAGGAAGGTGTGCTTTACGGGAGGCGAGAGTCGGGTTCCAGCCGCTCACCTCTGTTGATGACCGCTTCCCACTGGTAGAACTTGCCCTTGTAGGGCAGGGCGTTGAAGTGGCTACACTGGACGCTTCTGAAGGTGGGCGGCTCGTGGGGACACGGCGTGATGTTGCAGACCTTGTACCTCCGCCGCTCTCCCAGACAATACTTCCCCCTGTGCCTGGGACTGTCGGAGAGGGTCAGAGGCCGAACATTCAGAGCGGCTCGTTGGCACTTGCGTTCCAAAAGCCTTTTTTTCGGAAAACGGCGGCGTGAGGAGAAAAACGCTTCGGCTCCGTAACTGCGCGCAAAAACACTTGTAGAGCCAGATGAGATCAGATATCCCTCTTCTTTTTATTTTTTTTTTACTTTTTATATAAATAGAGAGCAGAAGCAAAATTTTGGGCAAAACTGAGAAAATTAATAGCAAATGTGGAAAAAGGCAGCGTACGAAACAACCGCTAACATTTACTGTGCTCACACTGATACTGGTGATGTACTGTTTGAGCTCTGCTCCGCACGAGAGCTTCTTCTTCTGTCTCTCACCAGAAGCGTCTGGTGCACGATGAAGACGCTGCTCTGATTAACAATAGACAGTCTGGGGCGGCTGTGGCTCAGGACGCACAGTCGTATGCCACCATGTGAATGTGCGTGAATGGGTGAATGGGACATTCCTATAGGGCGCTCTGGGTGGTCTGTTTGACTAGGAAAAGCGCTATATAAATACAGTCCATTCACCAGTCCATTACACTTGTCTGCAATTTAAATGTGGAAAAAACTTACACTGGGTTCTCACAGTCTCTGTGGGCGCCCTGGACCCCGGCCCCGCAGGTCCTGGAACAGGCCGACCACTCGCTCCAGGACGCCCAGCCGCCGTTCACGCTCTCGGGGTGAGATCCAAAGGCCACGCACGCTCCACTGAAACACCACTGATTTGAGAGAGAAAAACAGAAAAACATCAGAGCTTCATATTCATCTTCTTACTCGGCAAAAAATGGCGTGGGCCATTTTGCCAACTATTCAGTGAAACAGCAATAGTTTTGGACTCTTCGAGTTCTGATATTCTCCAGATATCACTGCACGTTTATTCCTTCTTTACCCTTTAAATGAGAGCTGAAAAGTTACTGTTTGAGGTCCCTTCATTGCATTACTCTGTTATTTTACTTTGCGAGGGAAGAAAAGTGCTTTGCAGCAACTTTATTTATATTTAAAATGTTTTAATGCGGCATCACTCATTTCATTCTGCTTTTATTGAGCAACACACACACACACATACACACACACACGGACGGACACGGACGGACACACACACACACACACACACACGGACGGACACACCAGTATGAAACAACTGTATTTGTATTGATAATTTTTTAAAAATATGCAGAACAAGAAATCAACGAATTACTATTACACTTCTAGTTCTTTTCTAGTTTCTTTTCTGGACTTTATACTGCACATTTTCTAACTGCATCAGGACTGTTAACCATGCTCTTTTCCTTTGTGTACTTTTTGTGTATGTCTGCTATGACTAATTAATTTCCCCCCCGTCAGGATTAATAAAGCCATCGATCCATCTATCTAGTCTTTGTTCCTCCCCGTTTTCCTCATGTCCTAGGAGGCCCCCGTGCAGTCCCTCCCTCAAACATCGTCAGTCGCCATGGACAACGTCGGCCTTCCCCTTGTGACCCCCCTCGTCTTTCCCCTCCCACGGTCGTGGGATGGACAACACATACCTTGTCCTCACCGCAGCCGGTCCCGTCCGCGGCCCCGTCCAGCTTCGAGTGGCAGGTTGTCCCCACAGTGCACCACAGGGTGCTGCACACGTTCTGAGGAAAAGCAAAAGAGAAAGAGATATTGATGTTGTACTAAAACAACATGTTTGCCTCTCGAACGAGCAGAGATCTTTTCCCCACGCATGCATTTTAACCTTTAGGGAAATGTGCCCTTTCTTTTATTAAAGCTGCAGGTGTTTATTGGTTTTCACTGTACTGGTTGTGTTGGTTTGTTTGCATGGGTTTTGTCCAGCACACGTGGAGTTACAGTGTTCATCCAACTGAATCATCTGGATTCAGTAGCTCGAGTGGAGATACAAGGACAAAAAAAGAGGGCATTAATATTAACGGATGAAGCTCCTCCCAGTGTATGAATGAGCTGAGATGATGACCTTTCGCTGTCACTGAATCCTCATCATTCCTTCAAGTTGTCAGAATTCAATGATTCTATGCGTCACGCTCTGCGGTACAACAGTGGTGATTTTTTATGTTTTGGACATTTGATCCCGGCTCTGTCCGAAGGCCGAAAAAGATCTGCCTGCCAGCAAATCTACAGTCTGCCACATAAAACCCCAATAAGTGCAGTATGTTGCCCAAAGTCTGCGGTCAAGAATAATAGAATAGGATAGAACTTTATTGTCCAAGGAGTTCATCTCCCCGACAGAAAACACTGCTCCTGAAGCCCCTGAAAACACCTCGTCAGTATTCCGGGCAGTGATTCCGTAACATCGTGATTTAACTCACGCCTACAGCGACTGGTCTGGCACGCCCCCCCCCCAAACAAAGCCAGGTAAAGCGAGAGCGGGGGCCCACGCTTCCTAAATGCGCTGGAAGCCGTTAACCAATCACAACAGAGTTGGCCAGCTGGCCCAATCAGAGAAGGCTGGGCTTCATTGAGAGGGGGGGGGGTCCGTAAAGAGACGGGAGATAAAACCTAGATCTAGACATTTCATCTTTAGGAGGCGACATGTTGGGCGAGCCTCTGGAAATCGCGTCCCTGAAGAGTTCCCAGATTCCGACTGGCGACCGCTGATCAATACTGTACAGATATGAGAACGGTGTCAGTCTTATCTGCTGTAGCTCTGCAACAAGAAAGCGAATAAGCATATTTCCCCCGAATTCTGTGATTCTTTAGTTTTAAATAATTCACTTTCCAACTCCTTGATTGATTCCTGACTGGAATTAGTGCCGTCTCTTTACAATCCTCTCAGGCCACGGCTCAGCCACTCAGAAGGCTTTTGAAGAACTTTTTGAAAATTCATTTGACACAGCCCATTACCGATTGCAAAATTTGTGTTGGCAGTGGCAGCTCGAGGCACTGTGACTTAAAGCACCCGGGAAAAAACATTTACCAGATTAATAACGCATCATTTATACAGCGTTAAAAAAAGAAAAGAAAGAGCAGCAATTCAGAGAAGCACGATTTTGGCCTCGCAGCTGTTTTTGTTTGCATTTTCTCAATTTGCATTTTTGTTTTCTTCAGCCGCAGTGCGGAGATCCCGCAGGCCGGCTGTAAAAAGTGAAAGGAACCTTAACAGACAGCAGACTGACCTGGATTTGCAACAATAATGAATCAAAAGATCCATTATTGTGTGCGCCTCAGAACCGATAACACAAAAAGGTCAGATGGACGGTTTATCCAGGATTTCCTGGATGACGGGGGCAAACGTCTGGGCCCATTGTTGCTGCGGTCGCTTGACATTTGTGATTGTGACGAGGATATTGAGCATTTTTGGCCAAAACCATCGTGCACCAGGATGATTTTTTTGAGATGTAAATGATTTAAACTTTTTAACTTTCAAATGGAATAAGACCTCTGTGCAATACTTCGCCATTTCCTGCAATTAATAGCATCCAACTAATAGCACAAAAGAGAACAAAAGTAATATTTCAGTGACTGATCTTCACGCTTTTCAGGAGATAAACAAATCTTTCGAAAATCCCACCCAAATCCCCAAACTAGCAATTCCTGCAATCCCTTTATCCACGGGCACGAACCGATCAGATGTGTCTTTCCAACTTTGTCTTCTACAGTTTTGTCAAACTGTAATCCTCGACACTGTGTATCCTAAAGGCTTTCTACAAAGATACTGTTTGTGTAACATCCTATTTGAAGCTTCTCAACTTGTGATACTGGGTTCCAGAGGATAAAAGGTCGCAATCCGCAACTGCAATCTGTGATTTCGGACAGAGAACCGGTCCATTTCGTTGCCTCTGTCCCACATCACCGGCTTCGGGCGCAGTACTCGACACTACAGCTCCAATGAGCCAAGTCGATGTCCTCACGGTGCAGACATTATATCGTCGGAGGCGAAGACTGCGACGAATAAAACACACTTTCTCTCGAATCGGCTTTGCACATTTCTTTTTTTAAAGACATGCTTTTTTTGTAGCCGTCATTCCTGCTCACTTTTATGGTGAAACACTATATACAATATATAAAAAGGCATCAAACCTGTCACAGCCGATAAGCTGCTGTTTGTGCCGCAATGCCTGAAGGGGAGTGGGCTGCAATCATGGCCATGGATGTAATCGTCATCGAGATGGTCAATTTTAAATTCCTTTTCCGCTCTGGTTTTGTGCTTTACACATCAAGTTTTTATCCAACACCCCCCCCCCACACACACACACACTTTTACAGTACAATATGCACAAGCACGCAGCAAAGCACATTCCTGCAGGAAACATGAAGGTGACACGACTGAATCATGTCCCATGGTCTCACGAAGGGAGAAGGCTGCTGATGTAAATAATTTAAATAAATGTTACTATTCAAAACATACATATTTTAAGGAGGGGATGTTCCACACACAGTGTAATTAGGTCGGGGGGGGGGGGGGTAAACGCCATACTGTACATTTTTGAGAGTAACTCATGTTTGAAATAACTATGTTTATTTACAAGAAAACGCCACGGGGTAAACCTGAGGCGGGTAATAACCGCGCTCCATATCGCGATGACCTGAGTGGATTCTCAACCACAACACACTTGTTTTTCTTTCCCCGGGGGGCGGATGCTTGTCGAAAACCAGCACATATGTTGACGAATGGTATTTATAGAGGCATTCTGATGTCGGCGTACGTGCGTGTGGTCCGAGTCGGTCCGCTGCTGTTGCCATGGGCCTGACGCACTGCATCTAAATCATCTAGTGTATATCCGCCCCAAGCCAGGAGTGATTGCACACATGAGAAGATCAAATGTGCAACGTATTTAATCAAGTGTACAAAAATGGAATCCATCTCTGTCGAAGCCTGAAGGGGGGGGGATATGCAAATTTGAGTCATTATTTCAAACACATTAAAGCCACAAGATGTTTTCTTCCTCTGTGGGCTTGAATACGGAGACTGGTTTTCGAAACCTTGGTCACTGTGATGCCTTGTGCCCCACGCGCGTTACCCCGGGCGGCCACGCGGCGCACCGGGCCGCAGGGAGTTTAATCGCAGCTCCAGAAAGAGAGACGGCAGGTCGTCGGGCCAATGGCTGAGCACGGGATGTCAAGAGAATAGGACGACCGGGCCATCGGAGAAACACACGTGGCTGCACGCCAATCGGCTTGTCGGACCGCTTCGGAAAAAAACTCCTTAGCCCCCCCAAAAAGCATTTCTGCAACTTTTCTGAAACCAGTGAGTCAACGATCACATCCGCTTCACGGTCAGTGATCGGTCAGTTGGCCGGGCGAAGGTCTGGGGATTAAAACTTCTCTCCCCAGCGCTCTCTCTTTTTTCCATTGTTCACAACATCAACAAAAAATCTCTGACCATTTGTGAGATAAAAGTGCAGCACTATAAATGTCTTCTTAAAATCAAAAAAATTGAGCTCTGTCTTCCCCGTTTAAGATCCAGTAGCCGGTAGCACTGAATGTGCCCCCCCCCCCACACACACCAGATCCAACAGTAGATAGCAGCTCAACACGTGAAGCCATGAGGAGGAGGCCTGTCCTCCGCCTGCGGATCCTTCCGGTGAACCAGACAGGGATGGAAACAGAGGACCACTACGGCCACGATCAAAGGTTTTTTTGGGGCCGTGCACATACTGTACACAGTGTGTTTGAAGCTGGCAGGGCATTTTCACAGAAAAGCTAGAAAGACAGAGACCATACTGCAGCCTTCCTCCTACAGAAATCAAATATCATATGCCTTCAACTGTATCATCCTATGTTATATGATATATTGTAATATGTTGTGTGCCCTGTGAATTTGATTTGTCAAGCAAGGCGGAAGGAAAAGGGCTGACTATTGGCTACAGAGTCTCAGTGTAAGATTGATTGTCTATGAAAATTGTCCACGTCTGATAAACCTCAAACTTATGGATATCCGACTCAAACTGTACATCACTGAAACCAGCTCTTCCTCTCCCGGATGTCCGATCTGTCTGGGTTAATTCTAGTGCCCTGGGAAATCGGTGGAAGTGTTTATAAAAAAACAAAAACACCTTGCAACTTTAAAGGAAGTGAGAAACAAAAAAAATCGTCCCCTTTGTCTGGATCTGCGCCTTCAATTGAATTGGTTCTTTCTTGGCCCAGTTCCAATCCTTCCACCACGTTTATTTCTTGTTTAGTTCTGTTCAGTATGTTTTGCATAATCATGCTGACCAACCAACCAACCAAGCAAAAATAGACACAACCTCCTCCGGGGGGGGTAAAAAATCAATTTGAGGTTTTGATCTGTAACACTTTTTCACTTTGTCATAGGGCATTGAGCGTAGACTGGCGGACAAAAAGTGCAATCTCTTCCCCCTTTAAAATAAAATACGATTCAATAAATTGTAGGGGGGAAAAAACAGAGAGGGTTTCAATATACTGTACACGACATACAGGGCAGCCATGAAGAAGGTTGTGGGGGATGAAAAAAAAGAAGGTTCATGTCAGGTCAAAGATATGACAATATTGTTGTCTTACGTCCATGTCGTCACAGAGCAGGGACCCGGATCCATACTGCAGCCTGCACTGATGAGCGGCGCTGTACAGAACCCCGGGAAGAACGGAGCTCAGGGACAGCCTATCCTTCGCCGGGGGGTCGTCAAGGCACCAGCCCCAGCCACGACTGCGAGCGTAGGGGGTCGTCGGTTCGGGAAAAGAAAAACAGAATCTGGTGAGCAGAGTTTTATAAAGGTCTATTTGTATCACATGTACACACAGAACCACTCAATACAAGAAACGCTGAACTTGTTCTCCGAATTTTATAAATTCCAACTTTAAGAACATATATCTATATATAGATATATATAGATATATCTATATATATTCTTGTAGAGAATGAGAACACTTCTGTCGGAGACCCTCGTCTTCAAGGCAAGGACAAGTTATACATTTTGAAGTTTTTTTTTAATAATTCAGTTTGGCTCCAGCGCCTCAGTGAAGGTGGTATAATTAATTTTTCATCGATTCCTGTCAAATCTCTATAGAAATAAGTTTACGTCAGATTTCAGATACGTCAGATTTAAGAATATGAAGGCCGATTGTTTAGCATTTAACAACAAATCATTAATGTAACATGACCTCACAATGGCTACTGGACAGCAGCAATTAAAATGTTCTCCATGAGTGCCCCTGCGCTGAAAGGCATTAGAGGGAAAATTAGGTTTCGACCGCAGCCTTTGTCAAAGCCGACCTTTCCTGGAAGTCTTTATGTTTTTCCAATCAGTTAACTCCCGAGCACATATCGCAAAAATCAAAACGTAATTCACATTTATGTGCTACACAATGTGTGAAATCTTTAGTTTTCTGCCTCTGTGGCCTTCTGGGAACGCTCTTCTGGACATTAATGAGAGGCTGAGTTATAATATCTGACCCTCTACATTCCACATAAAATAACACGCGAGCGGTCGAGGCCTGCGGGACGAATAAAAGCCAGATACAATGGAGGTCTTGTCCTGCAGTCAGTGAAAGGCATAAAACAGAGAACATGGTGGAAGGGGGGAGGGGGGGGGGGGTGAAGCTGGCATTTAGTGGACTGAGACGGGAAGACAAATATGAAGTTGTTAAGTCTCATGTGAAGGAAATGATCAATGCAAATGTCGGAGCGGGCAGCTGGATGAGGAGGCCTGAAGACGGGATACGGGGACGGGCCAGCTGTGGAGGGGCGGCTGGGAGGAAGGCATCACCATACATCATTCATCATCTCCTTTCAAGGCTTATCTTGGTGAGTCATTTGGACGGTGTGAATCCCTTTGTCTGAATCACCGTACGAATTTCCTTTTTACCAAGATCTAGAAGAATTTTTGAAGAATTATTTTCCGGATCACAAACGAAATAACTCCACTGAGCCGACTCGTATCAAAAGGTGCCGCGCGGATGCAAGTTTGATTGCCAGCGGTTCTGTCTTCCGTCTGTGTGGAACAATACGGTGACTACTGTGTGCCGCTCACATGCTCACGCTCGGCAGGCGTAATGTTCACAACCTTTGCATGTCAGTATATGTCAGCGTCTGCTTATGGTTAAGTATTTGTTCCGAGTACTGGAAACACTGACATACTGAAGAGGCGTTTCCACACCGCGTACTGTATATACTGTGCAAATATCCCGAGCACAAAACACAAATAATTCAGTCCCACGTGATATTTGTAAGCGGCGAGGCTTCTCTCTCCGTCGCCTCTACGATAACAATTGCAAAGAAGCACAAACAAATGCGCCAAACCAGCGGCCTTTGTGTTGCAAACTCCCACGGGTGTAAATATCCACCGCCTCTTTTTCTCTTTCTTTTCGGTGGAGTCAAGAAGCTACAGTACTGTCAAGTGGCTGAAACACCCACCCGATGAATTCCAGATGCTCGGAGCTGAGAAACTGGGGCATTTATGGGGGGAAATATTTCAGACACAGACATTGCACACATGTCCCGTTGAAGGCAAAGGAGCAAGCCTTTGACAGTAGCAGCAGACTGTACTGTACGTCTCACACACACACACACACACACACACACACACACACACACACACACACACACACACACACACACACACACAGCTTAAAGGGACAGTTGAGTGATTTTGGAATGGGGTTGCATGAGTTACTCATGCATAGTTAGCATGTCACCTTATGGAGTTGGTGATCAGCGCTGTCATTTAATGGAGTTTGGAGGAGAAGTGGAAGTAGCGTAAGTCTGAGTCCCACTGTTGCAGAGGGGACCACCGAAATACCTCTTTTTCGCCACTTTTTAAAACGTTACCTTAAAAAAAAATATATATATATATCCATTCACTTGTACGCTAAAGGATGTATCTTTTTCTCTGCTGCCGTTTAAGTTTGCACTTTTTTTCAGGCGTACCTCAGCCATGTGTTACTGCGCCAACTCGTGCCGGCAGAGTATCACTCCGCAACTCAGGATGTCTGGCGGAAAGCTGAAGCAGTGAAAAAATACGTCCTTCAGCGTACAGTTGAACGGATATATGTGTTTCGGGTAAGCATTTAAAAATGTGGTTAGGTCAAACTTAGGTCACTTCCACTTCCCCTCCAAACTCCAACGTCAAATGACATCGCTGATCACCAGCTCCATGAGGTAACATATTAACGATGCATAGGTAACTCGTACAACCCCACTTCAAAATCCCTGAACTATCCCTTTAAGCAAAGTCAGAGTCATATGTCAGATATCATTCATATAAGCAAGTTTGACACTCACTCAAGGAAGCGGGTGATATACTGGCGGCTGCAACGGGACCACCTGGGCATGGAGGTGCCGTACAAGAGCTGTGGAGACATGACGAAAGGTTGTTTTCCAATGGGTTCACAGTCATTACCGTTGCCATCATGCTGAATCCCAAAGCTGTGACATAAAAGCACATCCCACAGAGTGGGCAATTAAAGAGGGTGGGCACACAACACGTAACACACACACACATCACGCCAACATCAAACACGTGTGTCCTGCCTGCGACTGTACATGTGAACATGCTAACGATACACATTTGGATGCATGTTACTGTTGGCGCAGCGTTAATGAGCCACTGTGTCGGTGCACAGCAGGGAGGAGAGGGAGCAAGGTGAACACACTGCTCTTGATCACATTACACGGGGAACGTTCAATGTGGTGGCTTAAAGGGACGGTACGCCATTTTGGAGAAAAGATTGTTTGATGTTGATTTTTTTTTTTTGGACTGCGCTGGCCGGGGCTCGAACCCGCAGCCTCGTGTAGTCAGTTTCATTGTGCAGTGGTCTTGGAGCTCAAACTGTTCTTTTCGTCTCACAGGTTCAAAAGCGGTGAAGCTAAAAAATGAGCACGGGAACTACTGGAGAGGCTTTTTTGTTTGTTTGTTTATTTTGATATGTGACTGGGTTACCACCATTTTGTTAAGACGTTGGATGCAACTATACTGGTCGTCTTTCTAATTTGAATACATACCTTCACTTAACATTGTAAAATGTTTCAAACTGTTGTTCACCGGTAGAAAAAATAAAAGATTAAATAGAATATTAAACTTTAATTGGTTTGTTTTTCTGTTGTTTGAGGTAGCTTAAAAAGGTATTTACCTTGTTTGGAAAGGTAAATGTATTATCCAATTATTTTTTTAAAGAGGTAAGTTATTTATTTTTTATTATTATACTTGCATTAAAACTTGAAAAATAGGATGGTCAATTTACCGCCAGATGGCTCAATCCACCCACTGAAAAGTGTTCCAGGCCAGGGGTGAGTTGAGTCACAGGAACACTTTTGGTTCTGAGGTCACATTTTCAAGGCTCTTTGTCATAGATGCATTCTTATATGTTCAGTCAATAAGCCACATCCCAACTTAAAAGTTTAAATCATAAAATGGGATCTACGAACTTACAGTATGTAGTAAACGAAAAAAATATTTCAATAAAAAAGGGGTCCAATTATTCAAAACACTAATGTTAAGGAAAATGTATGTTGTTTTTTTTCCTTTTTGAAAAGTGCCTTTACCATTTCTCCTTTTAATGCTGAAAACAATGCATCATTACAATGCTGGAGCTATTTCTCATTGCAGGAAGAGCTGCTCTGAATGCACAAGGACTCCTGTCAGTCCGAGAAAAAACGCTGTCAATCATGCACGCATGTGGTGGAGAACAAGATGCTTTCAATACCCATATATCAATACGAGGGGTGAAAACACCGTAGGCTCAGCCGCACCGCAACAATCAAGACGAACGAATACAATGAGGCTATCAACCACGTACTGCTTGCAATAAGTCTCGCGCGGCCGTGCAATTGTAATTGCAAATTGCATGGACTGAAGGAGAAAGAGAGACGGTGTTTACAGCTGTATGTACAGCATTCAGTTTGATTTATTAGAATGCAACAGGGCCACAACGTCTGTACCTGACGGACATCAATGGAATGGATTTAAAAATAGAGCGTGTATTGTCTCTGTGCAGTATTAATTGCATATTTCCCTTTACAAGTATCGTGTTCACGGATAGCTCTGAGACTGCAAAACGTAAGCAAACGCATTTGAAAAAAGAGAGAGAGGAAGACGTAGATAACAGTGTATATTAATAAGACTACTTTCATAATCAGAATGGCGTCTAAATCCAGTGAGCTGCAATGCAACAGGCAGTTTGTACCGTCTTTGGATTAAAGGTTGAGGCGAACAATGTACAACCTAAAAGCTGTAGCGAGTGAGTCTATCAACATTTTTAACTGTTTGTGTCACAGTTAATCTGATAAATGAATGTGGCAGAATGATACTGTACATTCCCACCATTGAAAATGCCTCCGTCTCAGATGAGCAGACGATTGCTTAACTTTTAGTTGAAACGTTTTATTTTAATAATGATGAAACCAGCGGTTGTCAGTCATGTGGATAAGAGTCCACCCACATTCAAGCATTATAAATAACTCTAGAAGTAGGGCAGGTTTATCAGAGCACCACTATGTTTGCAGCGAAACGGTTGCTATGGAAGATTTATCATGCTTTTTAAATTCTTTTATTGGTTTGACCCAATTTGAACTGGTACTTCCAATCAAATGGGCCGATCAAAATTAATTGAATTCATTATATGCTCATATCAACTGCTTATTAAAAATATAATTTGTTGTGCATTATATTTCATAAGCTGTTTTCAGGCATCAACTCCGGAAAATGTCACTATTTTGCCGTTTAACATTCGCAGAACGCAGCCGGAGATCGTCCGAGTCAGACACGTTCCCAACAGCGGGAAAATAATCCGGCACAGTCAGGCGCGGGGCGGCTCCTGGGTGGAGCGCCCACTGGCCCGCCAGAGGGGCTGGCAGGAAAAGTTCCGGTGCAACATTTTGGGAAATATTTTGTTCTCAGATACAGCCCCCCAGGAACATTTGAGGAAAAAATGTGCAGACTTCGGTGCATGTCTGAGAGCAGCTTTATCGACAGAACCTTGAAGCGATGGACAGGCAAGAAAACAGTTCGAAGATACGATAAACCGAACTGTGTTCGAGAGAGAAGTTTGCTGAAGATGTCAGAAGATGCTGACTTTTTTTTCTTGGACATGTAGCATTAGCATTTTAGCATTAAATCATGTAACTAGTCATGAAGTGTATAATTACGGGGGATAAAAGGGGCGGGGCTTAGCAACCAGTCTGTTGCCTTTAGTTCGAAATAATCGAAATGCGATACTGAGTTCTTTTTAATCGTGTAGTTCTCTCCGCTGATCATTTGACGATGTGAATGTGTGTTTGTGTACATGTGTGCGGTTAACCTTACTTATGTCCCAGCTCGTGTGCCACGGTGAAGGACAACGGGAGGCCCGTGTCCTCGCTGATGCTGCAACTGCGATGCGACTGACACATCCCCGCCACGTGGGACAGGCCCAGAGTCTCACAGGGCATGTTGATGGCTGCACAGATATCCTTCCTTTGAAAAGATGTGAAGGTCAGATATCAGTTGACACAGGGCAAGACAACAAGTTAAAGATCGTTGAGTATGAGGTGATGGAGGACAGATAGAAAAAGATCGGAGGTGATGAACGAGGGGGAACTTAAAAAAAAACAACAACATCTGCTGCAAACTGTGCGCCTCCATTTATAATACAAGATCAGTCGCCATTTGTTTTGTCATGAATAAAATCCTGTTATAGCCTGACACAAGGCTGAGAGCACTGTGATATAATGAAAAACATTAGTGACGGGGGAGGAAAAAGAAAAAACAACGTGCCACCGAAGAGATTAAGTGACACCAAGGGACTGATAATCTGTCAGTCGCGCTGGAAGAAGAGGACAGAGAGAACATGAAGGATTGTGGGGGACGGAAAGACGGTTTAAAGAAATACATCAAAGGAAAGGGACTGGGACAAAAAAGGCAGAAATAACAAAGTCTTACAATATTCTGTGCATTATTTTGTCGCATTAACTTGCTCTGAATCCGTCTCTCTGTGCCGATGCCCCTTCATTGATCCGGCGGCCCTGACCTTTGACATGACTTCCTTTTTTGCAACTGCTCCTCTCCTGCTCTTCCATCAGACCCACCTCTACCTTCTCATCTCTCACAATGGGATGAGAGCAGCCAGGGGTCGGACGTGGCACATCTGCCTCACGCCGAGCGTGAAGCAATGACGAACGCGCCGCCACCCTGACGCGCGGCCAACACACTAATGGAGGAGGCGCGTGCAAAGGCGGCGCTTTTCCCGCCGATAACGTGAATGCGGCTGGCGGAACGGAGAGACGCTTCTATTTTTAAAAGACCTGACCGGCTACAGCGACGGCTCGCTTTTCGCTGGTGCCATGCGCATGTTAACTCGACCCCGGCTGGGTGTTTTCCACGCTTCAAGTATCCACCGCATCCGGCGTGTTCTCACATGCATGTGCGTTGAGATCCGGCATCACGCCTACTCGGGTGGTGGAGCACGAGTGGCTTCAGTCACACACGCCGGGCCTTGTTTACAGGGTGTAGAGCTCGGGTAAAAGCGAGAGCAATTCTCTTTTGGCGTTCTGTGTAGACAGCCGGATTGGTTGAAGTAGACTGTATCGGTCACGTCCGAAGAAAAACAGCTGAAACGCCTCCTGTGAGCCCTGCTGGGATGTGGGTGACCTAATTTCATATTTTGAATGTAGGTAGGAATCTCAGAGATTATCATTTTGAGGTGAAAAGAACGATACAGCGTGTGTCTTGAGCTACAGTGTAGTGCAGTACAGCTACGTTCACCAGCACCACGGTGACCAGATCATCTCCTTTCAGTTTCCACTGTATCTGGTTCACGAGTAACGAAACAGAATGGTTTTGTTGCTGCGAACGGACGTCAGCAACCTAATATGTCAGTGTCTGCAAAACAGCATCTAAACCTGCTCTTACCACAGACAGAACAGTCATATGCAACGGCAGATTAATTGATTTGCAACAAGTGTACGTTTCTTTTTATGAAAGAAACGTACACCTGTTGTTTTAACATCCTTTAGTTTTAGCGACCTCTTTCATGTACATCACCCCGAGCTGCATCTTATGCGATCAGAAGTGTAACATATTACTGTTATTATTGTGAATCACTTCAAATCTTGGCTGCGTTACGCCTGAGTCTCCACTTCGTGATTACTGTGCGCAGCTGGGGTTTGGGGTGACACAGTTTAACCGGGAGCGAAGTTGTTATTCGTTATTCGATTGAGATAAATTTTCCCCTCGATTTCACAGTTGTGCTCCAACTCCCGTACTAACAGGAGACACAGCGTCGAAGCCCTGTGATGATCAGTGACAGGTTTCTATCGGCGGGCTTTGAAATGGCTTAATTAATATGGGGCAAAGATGTACAAGCCTTAAAACAATACTTTCATGGGAACAACAATAACAGTTTGTACGATACATGTTGCACTTATGGGTATCTTTAAGACAAGGTATTGTATCTCTAGGGGGAAACGTGCTCAACAAAATGAAGCAGCGCAGGGAAATTCCTTTAAAATATTGGTTCCAAGGGGTTGAAGCTGACCCCCTCATCATATGGTTCTGGAAGAAGAAAAGTTGAATTTGTCCTATTTTTGCTCAGAGATGAATAAAAGATACCAACCATTTTGTTTTTGATTGCCCATTTTACTGGAAATTTCAATTACTTCTTTTAAATCTCTTCTTAAAACCCATTTTTACAGACATGCCTTTGTCCTTTTTTTACTTTTATGTTCTATTGCTTTTATTCTTTTATTCATATTCAAGGTTGTCCTTTTACTTTTGTTTTTTTTTACCATTCTTTTATTTGCATTTCCTGTTTTTACATGACATTGTCCTTTTACTGCTTTGATTTCTAATGTGTTTTATCAGTGACAATGGATTTTTGAGACTGACCCTGTGTCCCGTCGAAACTCTTTGTTAACCCCATTTTTAAAGGTGCTACAAAAATAAAGCTTATTATTATATTTCATGATTGAATTACATTAAGCGCACAAGTGAATGGCTTCACACTGTACGAGGACTGAATTGTTTCTTTTGTGGCTCATCTCCTTGACTGGTACGGATTTATTTGAAATCCATCTTGTACATCAAATTAAATCTACTGAGGCATCAGGCGTCATCATTTTTTTTTTGTACTTCTATCAACAGCCGTGTGTATTCAGTGCACTTCACTGAGTCTGGTGACATGGCAACTTTTCCAGTCAATAACTTAAAAAGGTTTGTGACATGCGGCTCTGGGAATGAGTCCATCAATAACTGACCCCTGAAATGACTTGACAAAAACAAATTATTATGAATATTTTATTCTTATCATTTACCTGGTGAGCAGAACGGCCACGTCGTGGTGCAGTGGGTGTTCGTCTCCTTTCATGTTGAGCTTCTTCTGCCACTTACAGAAGCTGTTCAAGCTGTTGTCAGCGTGGTGCGTTATCTTCAATTCATCCTGTCGTCCACAGGCAACGTCGGGAGGAAGAGAAGAAAACAATCAGTAAACACGTCAAAAACACAACATTGTAGCTGAACTCTAATAGGTGAACAGAGCTGTTGCTGGAGTGCGGCAAAAATAGAAACAACAAGATCTATATGATAGAAAATGCTATTAGATATTTTTGCTTCAGCTAAATGGTGTAATCAGGTCAATCAGACTAAAGTGAGGTGACGGCATTTTGCCATTTTCACATCAACCATGTCTCTAGAGGAAAATGCTGTTTTTCATGTTATTAGGATGAACTTTCATTTTCCAGGTCATGTAAGCAAAACAATTAACTGGCCACTGCTTTGGATGTAGTTGATTCCTTATCCAAAGAATAAAAAATGAATGTTCATTCAGAGGTCAACAGGTTGGTACCACTCTTCAAATACTGTACATGGTTGAAATTTACTTTGTACTCGGCTACTAGAGAAGTCACTCGTGGAACAGGCAACATAAAAGACCAATGGACTAAAAGGTATCACACACATAAAAAGGAGATCACACTGATTTGCCCTCTGTCCATCCAACTGAATGGTCTAATGAAGAAGATAATGAAGATCCGGGTCAGTTTAAAAAAGTGGCAAGAAGATGTTTAGACTTAATTAAAAAGGGACAGTACACGCTGGTACTGTTTGTAATTAGCATATAGTTGGATATACAAGCAGGAAGGTAATATCAAATTCATAACGCATCATTTCCATTAGTGTAATAATCACCTGAAACTATAAGAATCATGTTTTTGATGATTAGAACGAGCCCTTTTATATCTACAGAGTGAGCAGGTCCTCTTCCAGGGAGTCTGCCAAGTTGAACCGCCATCAACTAACTCACTGAAATCAAAATTTCTCCGAAACATGAACAATTGAGCTAAAACATAATTGCAATTTAGGAACTACCTAAATGACATATCTTCACAAAAGATGTTCATTTGATGTATACTTTGACTTCTGGTCCATGTCCAATCTGCTAACATGGAGGGGGCGGGGTTTATGACCTTCACTGCAGCCAGCCAGCCACCAGGGGGCGATGCAGGTGACTTGGCTTCACTTTTGGGAGCTTTTCATGTCGTTCCATTTTGTCGTTGGTTGAAACAAAGAAAAATAATAAAAAGCTATAGCTCAACATGTTTCCTTTCTTGTTGGGAGTTATTGTTGGGTTTTGCGGGTTAGACAATTTCAAAAGCTAATTTGAAATATTTATTTTGAGATTGATATTTTTGCTCGTGTCATCCACCTACAAATTCTGTTCAGTGTTTCCTTTGGAGAAAAATAATGAAAAACTCCTCCTATTTGTATAACCAAACACAAGTATGTTGTTGTTGCTTGTTTACCTCATCCTGCTCCAGTAGGATGAGTCGTACCACCACAATGTTGATTGCGTTTCCAATACTGGCATCTCTGAACAGACCCGCCACCTGTAACAAAATTACACACATCCTTTTTTCATATTCCAAACATCAAAACTGAATGACAAATGTATCTAACATTAAGTGCTTCGCTTCAACAGTGACAGCACAAGGGCAGGAGGCGGCATGGGGCCGATCGGCGGAGAGCGGGGAAGGATCGAGGAGGTTTCACCGCGCCTTGAGGAGTGACAAGGGAGAGCCGCGAACTGCACGCTGACGAGATGCGAGACACTGAGCCTCAATTTCGCCCGGCACAACAGACGCTTCCTCGGAGAGCGACACCCCAGCCCTCCACCGCTGATCTGTTATAATAAATGTGTCATTCAATTCCGTAGAGAACGCCTCGAAGGGATGGGAGAGCATGCATGTTCTGACTGTTGCAGCTCCTGCGGACGTGTTGTGTTTACCCTAAAGGGATATTTCACGCATATATTTCTATATAATCATTTATTTTTCTTTCAACGCACAGAGGTTGTTTGTTGGATTATTTTTTTCATTTGTTTGCAAAACATTGTTCATTGTTATTGAGACAGGCAGTCAATCATTGAAAACATAAAGATATGACAGACAGAAGACCGTCCGGGCGTCAGCAGCATGGGCCCCCGGCCTCTCCCACGCACTTTGTTTTATCCGATGTCAAGACTATATGTGGAGAATATTAGCACCTTTAACAAAATGTACGCAGGGTTGGAACTTCTCTCTCAGTCCAGCCATCCATCTATCCATCCATTATCTAAGCTGCTTCATCCATTAAGGGTTCACTCCATGAAAAAAAATAATAATGCATTTTTTACATAAGCAATTGAGGCCGATTATAGTTCAGAGCTGTAGAAGCAACATTCATTGTTATCCTGGGCCAGATTTTTATTGTTGTTGTGCAAAACCTTCTGTATAAACGGAGGCACCTCAGCCGGAACAGCTCTGACGCACACGACAAACTTAAATTCATCAAAACTCTATTTATACCAGTCATATCTCAGAGTAGCACTGTATATTTTTGTCGCGCAGCTCGGCGATGAATCAACTTTAGAACTATTTTTTTGAAAGCATATCGGAAACAATAAATATGCCTTACGTCTCCTGTTCCATTTCTCCCAATATTCCTATTTTATTAATAGGAACTCAGCTGCAGATATTTAAAGCTCGGGGGTGGGGGGGGGGGGGGGGGGGGGGGGGGTCTATCACAACAATGTGCTTTGTGTTTTTACCTTCAGGGGATTATTTTTTTCCACCAGGATACATCTTCAATTTTTTTTATAAACACACTGCGAGAACATTTTAATGAATGTATCAGGAAATCATTTATTACAATCTTGATGGAACAAATGAGACAAATGCATGCTATTGAGATGCATGAGGGTTTTTTTTTTCTTCCTTTCATGTCTCTTATTATAAGAGCTCTGCAAACATGCGTATGACTGTTTGACCTTGGCCGAGGTATTCACTCCATCGAGTGCCCTGCTAGTTATTCATGTTCCCTCACAAGCTCCATACTGTACAGTTGGACCAAAGCCTGAGTGGTTGAATTGTGCTTATTAAATTCCCGCTGCTTTTTGCTCTTACTGTATGTCCTAAAGGTCTGCTTGTTTGAGAACATAGCAGCGATAATAAATATCGCAGAGGAAATACAATAATTCACCATTAGATCACCATGTGAAAGGAAGTCGGTAGCTATTT
Organism: Scophthalmus maximus; assembly: GCF_022379125.1. Lineage (NCBI taxonomy): Eukaryota > Metazoa > Chordata > Actinopteri > Pleuronectiformes > Scophthalmidae > Scophthalmus > Scophthalmus maximus. The sequence continues at coordinate 5,465,763 of NC_061518.1, forward strand.
TGGTGAAAGGGCTTCTCGATTTCTTCCTGCTCACATTGACTCTCTCCTGGCTGCTGCATGCGCGCAGATCACTTGACTGCAGCACAGCAGGATATACAACACGTGAAGCTTTTTGTACGCGGGCGGCATCAAAACCCCGCCTGCGACAGGACAATGGAGCAGCTGGCGGCCGAGGAAAAGATGGAGCCATCGCTTATCGTCGGGACACGTGGAAGACGTCGTTTCCCCTTGATGCTGGTTGGGTTTTTGATTCTCGTACGACTGAATTGTTTGTAAGTTCAAAGCTGGAGAGTAAAGGAGTTTAAAAAAAAGGTCAAGAAGCTTGAGAGGATGTGGGAAATAGCGGCTGCTTCCTCTGTGTATTGTTGTCTGTTGAGTCAGTTAATCCGTGGGCTCCTCTGTCAGTGAAATCCCCTTTTCCTGATATCCCGTCCTCTGGTAGTAGCGGCGGTCAGAGCACACATGACATATTTATTTTGGGAAAAACTCACTCATGTTCTTATCAATAAGCAGACAAGGAGTCGTCTATCTGCCCCGAACTGGGAGGTGGTCATGACGTGTGTTGTGAGACGTTTTGGAGACATGGGCGAAGAAGAAACATTTTTTTTTACGGCAGCAGAAAGTACCTGACGCGAAGATGGAAAAAAAACAAAAACTGAAACCAGATCTCGAAGGACAGCGTCATCTGTTGTGTGCATCAACAAAACATCTGGCAAGATGTTCAGACATCCTGTAACTCTGCATTTTATTCATATTATTTCAGTGGTACAGTTACAGTTTTTTTTGTAATTGTAGCTTTAATATGTGTACTGTAAATAGAGCACTTGTTGTAATTCTTTTTCAGAAAACATAGTCGATTTTTACCACCTCCAAGCACCTTTAGGGCCAAATTATTAACCAATTGAATCTAATGTGTTTAAGTTTTTTCCCCGATAACCAACATTAAATACATAACATATTTACTGCCCACTGCCCACTTCTCACATTCATGGCATGCAGACATAAACACAAACGCACCGGGGGGACATGTACTCACAATGTTCATGACAGCGAGGACGTAGCTCTCCACGGCTCTGCTGCCATGGTGCTCCACCATTTTGGGGTCGGCCACCACCAGCGTTTCCACCCACTTCTCTTTGCTCACCGAGCGCTGGCGGATCCTCCTCCTCCTCCTCCGCTGCTGCTGGCGCTGCTCCCAGCGCTCCCGCTGTTCCTCGGTGTCTTCGGGACTTTGATGGGAATCTGGAGATGGGAGACGGAGGTGGACGGGTAAAACTTGCCAAAGGCCCAATGTGCCCTTGTACACGATAAGACTCTAAAACAAGGGATCTGGGTTGGGAACAACATCTCACTATCTTTGTATCTATTGAGACTGAATCAGATGCGAGTTATAAAAAGATATATTCACATTCTCATCGCACGTCTCCTTGATTCCTCTAGGATGCTCAGATTTCCTTCAGGGTCAATTAAGTCAGCACAGTGAGAGCCTAATTTATGAGCTCCTAAATTCGAATCCCTTTAATCCTTCTGACCCTTAACTAATTAGCAGGAGGCAAACTCACCGAGGAAATCTGAAATAGTCACCGTCATCTCGCCGGAAGGTCACTTACTTTTGAGTCCGCAGGTGCCGTTGAGAGCTTGTTTCCCTGAGATCAACTCCACCACCGGACTCCGGGCGGGAGGCGACGCGTGGCGCCTGTAGACGGCGTGGGCCTGCGGCGCCGAGGCGTCGTCGCCCGACCTCTCCAGAGGCTGAATGAAAAACTCCTCGTCGGACAACTTGAACAGTCCTGTCTGAGAGAGAGAGAGAGAGAGAGAGAGAGAGAGAGAAAGGGGCCGCCAGTCAGAGTTCTTCCTCGTCGCCATGAACGCTTCATTCGCTCTCTTAAGTGGGACACATCACAGACGAGTTGTTGAAATATTAAGTAATATCAATATGTGAAATGAACTTTGGAGCAAAACAATGTACGTTACTTAATCTTCTTCAATCAAGCAATGAGTAGGCATGGGTGTGACATCGCTTACAACAAATGATCAATCACAGCTATTTTGATCATGACTTAATCATTACGTTTTAAATTCCATTTTAAATTAAATTACATTTTTGAAAAGTTATTTTTGAGAAAAAAATGTGATTCTTAACAGTGCAATTTATAGTTTTATGCTGCGCAATTAAAAATATAGGAAAATGACAGTTTGGTGAATATGTGAGGAAAAATGGGATCATGGGAGTTGTTTTTTTTTGTACTGCAAAATTTAATACAATATACACAATATTTTGTATTGATTCTTGTGTATTTTGTTCTTCAAAAAGCTACGTGTAAATAACAAGTACGGTGTAGGTCCTGAAGAAGACATCCAGAGCCCCGACTGAGACGGCGCAAAGATCAGATGTCACATAAATCACTGCACCCTAAACCACACTGGGCCCGGTGCCAAAACCAAATTCTAGCAGCCTCCTCCGTCCTATATTTACTCCCCACCAACTTCATACTCCTCAGCTCTGCTTGCTCCCCCTCAGCGTCCACTGAAGCTCCAGAGCGGAGGGGCTGGTGTTGCGATAAACTGTACGGTACAGTACAGATGGGTGACGAATTTCAGGAAATATCCGAATTAAGTGGAGCAACATAATAAATGCAGATGCACCTGCATGGTGAAAGTAAGGAATCAACATCCGATCACACTCAGTGGGCACTGAAGGCAGGAGCTTGGATTTTTGGGAGAAAAAAAACAAATATATATGGTTGGAAATTGTGGCCGACGGTGCTCGTCTGATGGCCGTGACGCTGCTGCGGTACTGTGCCGTGAGGAAAACTAGAAGAGCAACACTTCCTCGGGTGACTGATGGGGGTCAACGCAGGTCGCGATTAGAGGTGGATATCATAGTGGGGCTGCACATTACAGAGATGAATGCGCAGTGGTGCCAAAATAAATAACATATTTGAAACCACATTTCAACTAAATTGAAAACCGAGGGGAGACTTTGGACAGACGTGTTTGACAGCGCGCTCCGGCGAATCGTCAAAACGCCAAATGAGGAGAATATCTTTTCAAATACTGTCGTTCTTCCACCTCTGATGGAGTTCCAGATGTCGCCGCGCTCGATGCCGCGAAGGCCGCCGCGGCGACCGAGGCGCCGGCTTTTCCCTTCGAATCGCCACTCGCCTTGAAAAGTCGACGCGCATCATCGAGTGTTTTCAGCCTCGTGCCTCTTTCGAATTGTTACGATTAGTTGTCGCTTTGGACAAATTAAAGCAAAAGCCACCGTGACTCTGCGAGGGACGACGACGTCGCCGGCGACTGGGCCGAGGATGAAGTGAAACGAGGCGATGCGCGATGACGCTTCGGTCGCATCGAACGCTGGAGCGATTTCACATTGTCTGTACGTGTTTGGGCAATCTGAGGCGTGTCAACACTGACCTCCGACGACTCACTGCACAATCATCCCGCGGGAGGACGAACGTTGCTGCGGTGTGTTATACACAGCGTTTGGACTGAATTAATGTGCGGTGGATGTCTGTCGGTGTCACAGGGTCAACACCTGCAGCATTTACTGGGCCGGTGGCGCGGCACTGAGACGAGTTCTAACGCGGTCGTGTTTTCGGCCTGACCCAGACTCGGCAGCAAACCAGGGCGTCCCGACCTCGTCGAGGAATAAAGTGCGATGGAAATGAACACATTCATGAGCGGCGACACATCAAACGCGAGTTGATTTTCGAGGCAACGGCCTCGGCAAAACTCTTCCTTCCCCTCCGCGTTCGAGGGGCGTGAGGCGGCGAGGAAAAACCTTACAATCCATTAGCAATTCTTTTCTGTAATCCGGAGCATCACTAAACGGATTGTGTGTCATGGTTGGGGGCGAACTCTATATTCGCAACACAAAACAAAAACAAAAAACCTTCATTTGACGTTTATATCTTATGTCTTATGGAAACGTTGTAATTCAAATTCACAATTTCACATTTGCTCTGATGTCTTGGAGAATAAGATGACGGCTGCTTTTGCGAACCATTACAACACCACCGTGTGTTCTTACAGGTCCCACCACAATGCGTCAGCTATTAGCTCTCCAAAGCGTGACCGCAGTTTTGTAAAAAAAAATGATTTGCATTAATGTAAAGCACACTTGAAATGCGATGGCGGCACTAATTGCAGATTCTTGAGTAGCCTGCGACGTGGGCTCATTAATTCAAGCCGCCTGTGTTTCTATTGAGCGTAAACAACGTCGCACGGGCCCC
>NC_061518.1:5472500-5545000 GCF_022379125.1 Scophthalmus maximus
CTCTCTCTGTCTCTCTCTGTCTCTCTCTCACAAACAAACAAACTATAAATCCCTCACGGCGTTCTCGTGTATGAAGAGCTTAACACTCAGCTCATTAAAAACCACGCAGCCAAACAGAAAGGCAGCAGGGCACATACGCATGTTCACTAATTAATCTGCAGCCTCCGGCCGAATGTTCAGCTCTTTAATCTTTCGCATAACTGAACTTCCTTCCGACTTTTGTTTTTTTCGCAGATTCTCGGCTGCGTTCGCTTCTGTGCGCATCACACGTCGCGATGTGGTGTAGAGCTGCAACAGTTAATCGAATAGTAATCGATTACTAAATTAATCGCCAGCTATTCTGACAATCGATTCATTGGTTCAGGTAGTTTTTATGACAAAAAAGTTATAATTCTCCGATTTCAGCTTCTTAAATGTGAATATTTTTATGGTTTCTTTGCTCCTCTATGACAGTAAACTGAATATCTTTGGTGTGTGGACAAAACAAAACATCATCTTGGGGGTTTTGGGAAACACGATCGACATTTTATGACATTTTATGGACCAAATGGCGAATCAATTAATCGATAAAATGGTCGGCAGATTAATCGGTTATGAAAATAATCGTTAGTTGCAGCCCTAATATGATGTTGACAATATGTGATGATTGAGTAGAATTGAGACTGAAATAGCAAAGTGATCATCACAGTGATCTATTTTTACTATTATCAGTCATCTATTTGATTCATTGTTAAAAAACAACAACAACAGCATGTGTTGTTGTTGTGTGTTCACAGACCAGGTCTGATATGGAGAACTGATTGAGTAAAATGATGATCCCTCACATTTCCATTAGCGGCCCAAAGGCTCACAGAGCTTCAGCAGAAGACAAAGCGGTCGGTTGCATTTTGAACGAACGGCCGTTGGAAAATGACAGAGATCAGATTGTGGCCTGAAGCCGGATTCCTGCTGCGACCTGCCACCGAGCTGCAGGGAGAGGCGCTTTGTTCTTTGGCCTCGGTTGGCGAAAAAAACCGTCGGAGAAAAACAAATTGAGCTGCGGTAAATGTTAACGGCAAAGCCTTAAGGTGGATTTGGATGTCTCTGTGTGTGAATTTATATATATATTTATATATAATTTCCGGAAAACGTCCGAGTGAGAGTACAGCCGGAAAATCTCCGCAGGATTCACGAGCGCTCGCCCGCCCGTCGTCGGAACGTTGCCGGAAATGTTCCTGCTGTCGCGAACGCGTCTGGCTCGGACAATCTCCCGCCGCGTTCTTCCTACGTGCACAGCAAACTGCGGAAATCGGAAATTTTTCCGTTCCAGTTCAGGCCTGAAAGCAGCTTTGGTGTTGTGCAGGAGACGCTTTGCGGCGAAAAGGCAGGAATGCAAAAACAATGTGTTTACATCGCTTCAGAAACAACGGTCTGTCTTAGCAGACGATTCATCCACAAAAGAAAAATATCAGGCATAATATTCGAAAAAGACGCAATATGAGAACTTGAAGTAACTTTGGGTCGTTTGTTTATCCACTCACCAGTCCGTCGCACGTACTTATGGCCGCGTTCCCTTTCACAGTGGCCCCGTCCCACACTTCGCCTAAGAAATAGCACTGGGAGGATCCGGGGGCGCGGATCCGGGCCCCCTCCAGGCCACCGTACCTCCTCTCGGTCAGGAAGCCCGGAGCCAGCAGGTGCGGGTTGAGGGTGAGGTTAAAGTTCAAACTGTGGCCGCCGTGCCGCAACTGGTAGAAGACCCGATCGGGGTCCGCCGGTGCCCCCGAGGCGTCCCGGCGCTGCACTCGGCGAGCGTGGTGCGACAGGAAGTTGGACAGGAAGCGACCCCCGGCATCCACTCTGGTGGGGCGGACCACTTCGTAGTGCGGCGGGTTCGGCAGAAATGTCTCTGTCAGGGCCGGGGTGGGAAGAGGGGATGCGAGGGAAGTCAGAGAGGTTAGTCAACCGCGGCAATTATGTCATGAAGTGGCTGAAAAGCTGTGAACAAAACTGTGGCGGCTCCAAACAAACGCAGATGGCCGTCGAATCTGTCATCATTATGTTTGAACGCGGCTGCGGAGGGACACGTCTTCCAACGTGGCAATCGTTTACTATGAGCAGCAGGTACTTTGATGAAGTCGGCGTCTTCTGACAGCAACAATGTCTGTAATTAATTTCCTGCGAGCTGCAGAAGCTGAACCAGCAGCGCGAGAGGCGGCGTGAGAAAGACGAGAACAAGGGCAAAGCCAAGGAGCCTGAGGAAGGAAGGGATTATTACACCAAGACCGACAGTTTGTCCCACGAGCAGAAAGTAAAGTTGCCTCAGATTGCATGACTATATAATTGGGTTCATCATGCAGAATAATCAATGGACCCTCTCCTGCCAGGTTAAAAAAAAAATCTGTTTTCACAGAACAATGCCAAGTGTTTTTTATTTTCCATAATCCATTTTTGCCATCGACCCCCGTATGTTTCTGTTCCAGTATGTTTTGTTTTGTTTTATCTGTTCCATCTCGACCAGGACTCCCTGGCATAAGAGATATTGTATGTCAATGGGACCTTCTTGGTTGGATAAAGGATAAATATTTTTTTTAAAATGTGTACACTTTAAAAAGGAGTCCACCAAGGAATGAGGCGTGAAACTTGACTTTCAAGTATTTTAGATGCTCAAGCATTTTGGAGCTGTATCCACACAAATCTCAGAGCTGCAACACATTTGTAAATGCATCACGTCTCTGCATGAACAGTTTTACTTACAGTTACATTATTTATGAACCATGTTTAGCAAGTGAACAAAAGTCGGTGTCTGCAGCAACTTTGCCTTTTGACTCTGCAGTGATGCGAAAACAGTTCTGCCTTTGATCTACGTGAACATGTTTTCAACATTCATAATGGAAGAGCGACTTATTTCACTTCAAGCTTATGCTTTTGTTTATTGTAAATAATGATTTAATTATTAAGTTGTAGGATTTAATAAGGTTAAACTTCTTCCTACCCCTTTTCGCACATGTAAATCAAAGGAAAAAAAATGTTATATGTTTTCAGCAACTGCTGTTGTTGTTGAATTTTGCATGTTCGAAATAAATAAATAAAATAAAATAAAAAATGTTTATAAAAATGAAAATGTGGCCTTTTTAAAGATAAAGTAACAAACGTATTTGACCAGATTTTACTAAAGAGAGTAACAAATGATGAGGGAAGAGGGAAAGAGATCATCTAATATCTAGACCAACAAAAAAATCAAAACACATTTGTGATATTGTATTAAGTATTTGCGGTATCGACAAACCATGCATTCGTCCTGCACGGCTCGGTTGCATCATAATTCCCAGACACTCAGCCTCGGCATGAAGACAATCTGCAAGGGATCTACGCAAAAGGCCGAGCTCCTAAAACCTTCACAACACCGCCAGTCGCTTCGTCTCATGCAAGAGAAAACTGAGCGGAACGCAAACGACGAATTCGCACGTCCTTGTCAGCGCGGCCTCTCCGGAATTTATAGCCGCACACGTATTCTCCTCGAGAACACCACAGAGCAGGACGCTGAGAGACGTGTGTCTGGCGGGCGGCTGTTGGGAATGTCTCCTTGAGCGAAGGGCAAGAAGAAGAAGAAGAAAAAAGAGACACGTGTAACGGTATTTAACCTTCAAGGTGTTTCAGCTACAGTACAGACTAACGCATGAAGTGCCCCGGCCAAGGGAAAAATCAGGTGGAAGGACGCATAGAGATGAAGGGAAAAAAAAAACTGAATAGATCAGATAGTAGATCATGGGTCTGAATATCTTTCTGTTTTATCCACTTCTACCTCCAACAAAACGCCCGAATATTCCTGGAGTGGTTTGGATTTAGTGCAAACAACTGCGGGTGGCATCCTCCAATCAGCACGAGTGTTTTTTAATCACGTGTGCTTTGGTGAAGACGTGGATCCAGATGGAGGTTTATTCCTTCTTCATGTTTAAAAACCATCACAGGGCCTCGGCAGATGTACGAGCCCTCTGGTCGACTTCCAAGTTCCTCGTGTGATGATGATGATGATGATGATGATGATTCATTTTTTCGCGGAGGAGATAACGCGGAACACATGAGGGGCTTTTTTCTCCCAATCCCCTTTGGCATCCCAATTAACAGAACACAAGACAGAGTATTTTTATTTTTTTTTTTTAATTCAAGAGACTTTGTAGTGGCGACTTTTCATTAAACCGCTGAACCCCTGGAGGTGCTTGGAGCAAATTATTTACCATGATGGAAAAAAAAAAGAAGGGGGTGTGCAATTTAATTAAAAAGTATCCAAGGCGATCAGAAACCATCACGCTTGCAAAAAATACAACATGAAAAAGACTGTGGGAAAACTAAAAACACCTGTAACTGCAGGGGTATCTGGGCACAGGAGGAGGTGGCTCTGGATGTGGGGACCGGGGGGGGGGTCTCTATGTGGCTGCCAGGGAGGGAGGGTGTCAGAAAAACAAGTGGCTGAGGGACATCGAGAGGATGCATGTTTAAAAAAATAAAAACGGAACAACTTGTGAGATTCCAGTGCCAGCGTGGTTCCTCCTCGGGGGCACTTGCTTGTCGTCTGCGGTGCCTGACAGCACTTTTGTTTTTCCCCTCTGAAGAACACACAGCTGATTTGTGGAGGGCGAGACGGAGCAGTGAGTTGTCGCCTTTCTGTCAGACAGCAAACCAACACCATCTGCAAACTCCAGAGCAGAAACCGAGAGCACAGGCACCCGTTTTTTAAAAAAAAAAAAAACTTTTATTGTAATTTAATGGCCTTGTTCGATACCGTCAGTGTCCATCGATGATAACTGCCCTTCTGGGGCACGAACAAAGTTCTAGTGGAGTCGACTCCCCGATTTCAAACATCCTAACCACGTAACTGTGGAGGGGGGATGAGCGAGGGGATGAAAGTGCTGGCAGTGGAGACGGGCGCGGTGCATCCCTACAAGACAAGAGCGGAATACATCGCTGACGCCACGACGTCCCAACAGGCCACGGTGGCCAAGGCGATTTGCAAAAGCAAAAGAAATATGGACACCAGCCGCCACCCACTGCGAGAATAGCGATGCATCCTGTAGATTTTTGTTTTCCCCCCCACAGTGATTCCTGCATCCTGCCCTCCCACTGGCGAGCTCAGAGGTCAGAGGTCAGCCGCACAGCTGCAATGAGATCCTTGGTCTGTGATGCCAGAGAGGGCGGATGGCGGACTGGACCTCTGGTGACTCATCCGATGGAAGGTTTCTGCCACACCGAGCTCACTCTCTGCACAAGACTTGTAAGCACAGTTTCACAGCTGCTCTGCTTTAGATCCCGTGCGAAGCCAATGTGCAAGAACCACGAGGACGTGGTGAACCCATCCAACCAATCTTTTCTAATCTAACGTGTCTTTGTCTGTGTGCGGGCTCACTGACCTGGTGCCTGGGTCCATCCCCACGTCCCGCAGTTGTCCAGGACCGTCAGCAGCGCGACGAGGACGCGAAGGGGGGACGCTCCTCGTCCGGACGCGGGACGTCCTCGCTCCGACCGGGGCATGTTTTTGTGTTGTGTTTTTTGTTGGTTCCTGTCAGGACGCTGGCCTGTAGTTCAGAAGCATCTAACAATGCCTCTCCCCTCCCCAAAAAACAAACAAAACACCGCGTCGATTGGCAAACTCAGATGACTTCCATCTGGGCCGGGTTGCACTTCTTCTCCCCTTCTGTGACAGTCCCAACGAACTCCTCCACTCTGGGCCCGGACATCGTGCGCGCCTCCGCGGGGCGTCTTCGTTGCGACCTCTCTGAGGGGCTTCTTCTACACTCTTTCTTTCTTTTGGGGGGGGGGGTTGTGCGTCGGTGTCACGGTTTGCTCGCGGTTTGCAGGCGGCCCCCTCCGTCCTCCATCTGTCTCCCCCCGACAGCCAGTGTGACAGCCTTTAAAAAGTTTTCCCCTTGCAAAACTTTTCGCAGAGCCACCCCCACCGATGGGAGGACTCAAGACAATGGACCATCTTTCGGGAGGAGGAGGAGGAGGAGGAGGAGGAGGGCTAGGGCTGCTGCTGCTGCTGCTGCCGCCGCCGCCGCCGGCTTAAAGGGGAATGCTCCTCCGCGCTGGATAACGGATCCGGTCCAGTTGGCGGCTGCGCCCTCGTCTGGGGTCGTCCGGGTTCTCGGCGGGTCAGACGAGGACCGGAGTCTGCAGCAGATCACTGTTTCCGTCATCCAGGAAAGGTTTTTTTCAGTCCAGCCCCCCCCCTTGTGCTTAAAGTGTAAACAGACAGAAGTTTTACCGTGGGACAAAAACTTCCATAAAGTCAATAAAGAAAAACTGTTGAGAGTTCAATGAAACTGCTGGACCCACTTGTAACTGAGGTTATGCAAACACCAAAAAAAGATGGCACAGGTGAAGTTAACTTATTTATGGCTACTGGACAGGTCGTTTTAAGTGTGTTTTCATACTGGAATAAAGTGCACTGGAAAAAAATAACATCTTCATAGTCAATTAAAGCTCTACAACACGAGTTCACTTAATTACATATCTGCCCAAGCTTAGTGCGCCCTCTAGCGGGGGCCTGGAGGCACCAGGGACCTTCAATAGTGTTCGACCGGCTCAGACGCAGACTGATGAAGATGCTTAGATGGATGGAGAGGGGGGAGGGGGGGGATGTCACTGTATTTCACTGCAAAACAGACACGAGGTGCACCAACAGAAGCAACCGTGAGCAGATGGAAATGATGCCTTGGTCTTCACCTGTAAACACACTTACGTGTTTTATTTATTTAATGTCAACTTGTATTGGTTTGATTCCATTCCAGCTTAATTCAATATTTCATCCTATCACCACTCATTCTCTTTTTTTAGTGCTCAAATTTTTTCTATAACCCCTCCAACTTTCAATTCCTGTACAGAACCCTTGGATCATCCAATAAAGGTCTCCTCCCTATCCTATGCAATACCTTTTTATTGTTTGTTTTTGTCATATATGATTGAGTCTACGCCTGCCGTATGACGTGTGCTATATAATAAGCTTGACTTGACTTTTATCTGAATTATCTCGATGGAAAAAAAGTGTGTTTTCCAAATGCATCCAGTCGTGGCGCGTTTTTACGCACAGCAGTGTGCGCGCGTAAAAACGGGCCATAATGAGCTGAGATGCTGGGAATTCACGGAGATCAAACCGTAAAGCAGCTGTGCAACTGTGTTTGTTGTTGTATTCGTGAAGCTTTAATCTCCGTTCTCTGTGACTCTCTCCTCTCTGCCGCATCTCGTCGGACCAATCGTGGCTCGGCGCAGGGAACCACAGAGGTGTATAAAAGCAGACTCCGGGTCAGGTGCCATTCACAGCGGCGTGATGAGGATGACAATACACTGACTGAGCTCAGACACCTTTTCTTTCCCCACATGGGGTGTTTGTGTTGTGTTTTGTTCCCAGCCTGTGTGCGCAGTAGACCGTCTGGTGTGAGCGCAGGTCCCCCGGTCTTTCACGATGGATGAAATATTGAACTACAGCGCAGCACTGAACCTGAACCTGAGCTCTCCCGGCGAGGGGACGTTTAGTTTCGAGGACATCGACGTGAGCGCGGACGGCAGCCCCATCCTCAGGATACTCATCTCCGTGGTGTACTCGGTGGTGTGCGCCATGGGCTTGGTGGGCAACCTGCTCGTCTTTTTCCTCATGCGCCTGCGGCAGGGTCGCAAGAGGTCCACCATCAACGTGTTCATCATCAACCTGGCCGTGACCGACTTCCAGTTCGTGCTGACTCTGCCCTTCTGGGCCGTGGACACGGCGCTGGACTTCAGCTGGCCGTTCGGAGACGCCATGTGCAGGATCGTCCTCTCCATCACCGTGATGAACATGTACGCCAGCGTGTTCTTCCTCACCGCCATGAGCGTGACGCGCTACTGGTCGGTGGCCTCCGCGCTGAAGAAGAAGACCTACCGGAGGTCGCGGTGCGTGCGCTGGGTGTGCGCGGTGCTGTGGGTGGCCGCGACCGTGGCCACCGCGCCGACGGCGATCTTCTCCGCGGTGACGGTGGTCGCCGGAGAGAAACTCTGCCTCCTCAGGTTCCCCGAAGGACACGACTGGCTCGCCCTGTACCACATCCAGAAGATACTGATAGCCTTCATCATCCCCATGCTCATCGTCTGCGTGAACTACCTGATGCTCCTGCGCTTCGTGAGGCAGCGGAGCATGGGCAGCAGCAACCCCAAGCGGAGGTCCAGGGTCACCAAGTCAGTCGCCATCGTGGTGCTGTCCTTCTTCTGCTGCTGGATGCCCAATCACGCCATCACCTTCTGGGGCGTGCTGGTCAAGTTCAACGCGGTCAACTGGGACAAGGCGTACTACGCGGTGCACACGTACGTGTTCCCGGTCACCGTTTGCCTGGCGCACGCGAACAGCTGCTTGAACCCGGTGCTCTACTGCCTGATGAGGCCGGAGATCAGGAAGATGCTCAGCGGCTTGTTCTGGAGACTCTCCACTCCGTCCTCGCACCGGGGCTGCGCGACGCGCTCTTTTACGCAGGGGGAGACGCAGGGGGTCGTGCCTCTCCAGATCATGGACAACGGGGAGTACACGCTGTCCATCATAGACCGAAAAGGAGTGACCAGCTCCAAGATGATCCCGCACACCAGATGAACTCGCTCTGATTTAAAACAGGATGGAATCTGCTCCACTTTCTTTCTTTTTTTGGGCTCTGGTTGTCCTGATTATTCATGCACTGATTTCACTTCATGTCCCAGTCTGAACATTTTGAAGGACACATGGCACAGATGCATGACAAACCACTATCTGCACATTGTGGCACTTCTTGAATTCCTAAAACTGTGACATGTTGATTCTGTTGATGGATCGAACCAACGTGTTCACTCTGTCTCCCTCAAAACGCAGCTGCACCAGCTCGGAAATTTTTGCCCCTTATGATATGTTTGCTTTAACTTCACAGCGTGGAGCGACAAGAAAAGGAAGGAACAGAGGGACTGGGACATATATATTGGGGGCATCAGGGACAAAGGTCCCAGGACTGTGGCATCTCGAAAAGGGACGAATGATGGATGTGGGGATTTAAAATAAATGTACAAGGTTGTAATGTTTTCTATTCCTGTTGCTAAAGCATCTCTGTAAATAAAGCACATTTTCCATCAGGTCGTAAGTGTATTTTTTGGGGGGTTTTGGTTTCAACACTGTGGATCTCAAATACATTAACGTTACAGAGCATTCGTTAATTCCGAGGCACTGTTAATTCACCCAGAAGGTGAAATTAAAATACTCTGTATTGTGAACAGTAAAAAAAAAAAAGGAATTCCCAATAATCAGCTAATATTCCAAGTACAACAAAAAGTTTTTTTTCATGCAGTGTTGAAACTCAGACATTAACCGTCTGTTAATGTTGCATTGATATCTGGATGGCCTGTCTCAGGTGGGGAGATGTTGACAGTAGCTGCAGAGGTTCCTGCTGCTGTCACACTGACCTGCACCACTATATTCATCCTTGGGATGAGTGAGGAGACTAAAAGCAGGAGAGGCTCAGGGTGGACGGAGTCTCCGGTCCTGTCTGCAGGAGGATGAGGAGGGACTGCTACCTGGTTTCGGTGCTGATGAGCGTCTCTCCCTTGACCCTCCCTCAGTCTCCTTGAGCCCAGAGAGGCCTCTTTGGTATGTCGTCTGTCCACGATGCTGCAGGGAGACGGTGCACACACACTGTTCAAAACCACACACTTTCTCCTAAAGGGTCAAGTGGAAGTCTGCAAGAAAACGGAGTTTTCTTTTCTTTTTATGCTTCTTCCCTGTATTTTTTAATGTTACTTTTATTTCTGTAGAGCACATTGAACGACCTCGGTTTGATAATGCACCGACACATTTGCTCTGTCCCCCCTCAGTATCAGGTGTAGCATCTGTGAGCTTCCATTAAAAAAAACTAAAAATCAAATTCAGAATCAGAAATACTTTATTGATCCATGGGGTAAATTGGGCGCACCGAGGGGACGGAGCTATTAGTAAAAGTATTTTCCTCCTCATAATTACCCAAAGTGCAGTTTATCAGAAAGTGATGCTGAAAACAGAACATACCTCTGAATCCCTGTAGATGCTCTCATCTTCATCGCATGTCGTCTGACCCTCGCTTCGCTTTTGCCTCATTTTTTTTTTGCAGTTGAATATCCTGTGGTATTGATTTAAATAGACATTTACAGACATATATGTTTAAATGTTTTATTTGTTGGCGTATTACATCTCTTCACACCTCATCGAAAGCAGAAAAAAAAAACTGACATTCATTTGTAACACTGGGGTGCTGCTGACTTAATGTTAATACTGTGCATTCACACGAATCATGTTCATGGCATCCGATAATCATCAATAAAATACTGACAACTACTGCGAGGGTATAAAAAAAGCTACTTGACTATTTACAAAATTCAAGTTAATTTTGTACAATGTAAAAAGTGCATCAAATGTTTTAAAGACCATCCTGCTCGTTTTTTTTCCAGGATGAAAATATTAAAAAGAAAAAGGAATGAAAGTTACGTATTTGTAAGATCCGTGTCTGCAGCAAAAAGATCAAGAAAGTATGATCAACGTCAAACATCGCAAAATCCTCCTTGTACTCGGGTGACTTATAGTTCAGTTTGGTTTCTATATAAATTATAATGCAAGTCAACTGAACATGTTGCAGATAAAAATCTTTTAAACATCCAATTCAATATACAGTATAGTAACTTTACATTTGCGGTAGCTTTTTCGGGCGGCAAGTCACCCTTGAGGTTTTTTATGTCTTTCAAAATTTACCATAAGAGTTAAATAAATACAAATAAAGAGGAGACAAAAGAGTGATTGGGCAACGTGTGGCCGGAAATTCTTGGAACAAATCAAAGTTCTCTCGACTCTTTTTTTTCAAACGGCCGGAAAAAAACAAACAGCAGAGCTCCAGCCCAAAGCCAAGAAAACAAGAGCTCCGATGTCTCTGAATGGACGACACCGAGGGCAGCGGGTTACGCAGGCGGAGGCGGCCCGGATGTCGTTACAGTGCAGGAATGCTAAGTGAGTGTGACAGTGCTGACTCTTGGGGGGGTCAGGGGACTTTGGAGTGGAGTGGGACAGATCCAGTGCACTGATAAAGCCTTGCTTCAGCGATCATGCGGAGCTGTCGTTGCAGTGCCACCGTCGGTGTTGGGGAGCCGGAGGGGGAAGGTGGGTTGGTCCCTGAGTGTTGGGTCCCCTGTGGTAAAGGTGTCTGCTGGGGGCCCTCAGCCTGCGTTACCGCTCCTCCGCCACTTTACCGTTGGCCCCCCGCTCGTCCTCGTCTCTCCGCTTCTGCCTCCGGAAGAAGCCGAGCTGAGAGGGAAGAGCAGTCCAACACAAGAAGTTAGACGAGAACTTCCGCTTAACACAGATGGAACTGTTTCCTCTAATTAAGAAAGTCTGCAGCCATGCTAACGACTCGGTCAGGACCTCACAGAGCGGGGTTATCATGTTATCATGCTAACATGCTAAAGGTCACCGTGCTAACAAGCTAAAATACATTATGCCAACATGCTGAAGGATACCGTACTAACATGCTAAAGGTACCATGCTAGCACGCTAAAATACATTGTGCCAACATGCTAAAGGACATCGTGCCTAAATGCTAATATGCAGATGTTACTATACTACAATCCCATTTTACTTTAAAATGTTAGCATGCAATCAGTTCTGAGTTATCATTCAATTTATTTATATGGAAATTTTATTAACTATTTTCATAATCAACTTATTGTTCTGGGCAGTTTTACTTTGAAAAACTGCCCAGAACTCAGTGACTGTAGCCTCCGTTCTGCTTCCACATGTGAATATTTTCTGGCTTTCTTTTTTTGGGGGGGGCGGGGGAAACTGGAATGTTAATCATTAATGTGAAAAAATATTTGCTACCTAAATTTTTTTTGGTTTATGATCTTTATTGACCTGGAGTTAGATCGTGTGTTTCTGTCAGTGGTTCCTGTGTTGACAATGATTGTTACGCTGCCTTTCAAAAAAAATCTGGGATGTTTAACGTCCCGATGATATTATACACACATTTTCTAGCAGTTTTAGAATATTTATTAAAATATTTAATTTAAACAAGAGATGAACAATAAATAATAGAATCCCTTTTTTTCAGACTTGGACTGTTTGCAGACAGATGTTGCTTCACTCGCTACCAGAGGGAGGCAGTGTGACCTCACACTCAAGTTCAGCTGTGACCATAGATGAGGTTCAAACCTGATGGATATTTATTGGCCACTTTTTTTCCTGTAAGTGCTGCCTCAGCGCTTTAATTTAATAAAAAACATTGAGTTTTTTTCCCCAAAAACTTTTCAAAAGTCACTTTCTTTTGCACAACTTATTAAATATGTGCGCTGCCGAGATATTATGTGAAATTATTAATAGGGATTGAAAAGACCAGTGAGTCGTTATACAATACATCTACTAATAACTAACTATTACTGACTTACCTTCCATAGAGCGAGACTGAGCAGAGCCAACAGTAGCAGCCCTCCCAGCGTGCTACCAATGATAATCCAGGTAGGGATCCTGTAATCTCCTTCTTTTCTGATCTCCAAGATTATCTGTGAGATGAAAAGATCCAATTTCATTTTCACAGACAAACTGAACTCAAGAGTCAGTCATTATATAATGTTATGAATATATTTGTTCATCCTTTTCTTTCTTAAAGGATGACTCATTAACTGCAGCACAGATCAGAGTCAGATTCATCACAAAACCCGTTTCCCCTTTCCACTCCAATAATACACGTAAGAACTTGTTTTAATCTAAAAATAAATCAGTAGTTATTTGCTCACACAAGCGTAGTAAAAAGATTCTGAATGAGTGTTTGCACTGGCCAATAGATGGCAGCAAAGATTAGTGTTCACGACCAGACTTTTAACATGTTGTGCCGCTGGTCCTTTCGGTCCCTGAGCACCACACAGCACGTGAGCTCCAACACCGACCCTCACGGTCTGATTCTACACTGCCTCAGTTATGACTGAGAGCCTTGATCAGCTGTGGCAGAACCCATCCATGTTTTTTTAAGAAGATGGGCCTTCAGGGTTGGATACATTGTTCCATTGCATATATTTAACAGCTTTACTTTTAGTCGATTCAAATACATTTTAAAGAATCATCTCCTTGAGCACAAAGCGCTGCAGTCACACATGGATAGGATAAAAAAAAATCCCAGATTATGATGCTTTTTATGAACTCATGTTGCGAGTCAGGTCAAACCCAGGGCGGCAGACTGATGTTTACAGCATCCGTCGTCGTTGTTGACTCACATGTCTGACAGGCCTCTCTTCGTGTAGAAACATGGGGCTGGAGGAGGGAAGCTCCACAGATGCACTGGATACCAGTTCCAGGATTTTAAACTTCAGCTGGGGAGGAAATCCAAACAAAGCTGTCAGCCTTCACAAACACATGACAACAGCTGAGCGACGACAAGGCTGTCATCGCTACAGAATCGAGGCAGGATAAAAGGAAGATGAATGCTGGCACTTGCATGAATATGTGTGTTGACATAAAGCTGGGGATATCATAATCATTACACGTTTAGATTTTTTTAATATACTCACTGCATGTAAGGTGTCTATTCGAAGTGCCCCTGCGATTCTAACTGAAACTTCTCTGTGGGAGGCCACGTTGACAGAGCACTGGATGGGCAGAGTTAGGGTGTTGGATCGGTTCTGTGTGTGGAAACAAGACACAAGCATTATTAAAAAACACAAAGTTTGACATGATTTTTTGTGCAAAGAATATTTAGTAGTTTGTATTTTACCAAGCGGGAGAAGCGTGAAAGGTCCTCAGGTGACGCCCTGCTCTGTGCCACATGCTGAGGTGGTAAACAGTGTGAACCATCTCTCTGTGTGTGACATGGAAGTAAAATAAATATCTGTCAGTGTGCAACACACTCATGTCTGCAGAGGAAGAGTGAAATGATATTCTGATGAGTTGAGGTGTATTAAAGGAAAAATGAAACGTCTTGTGAAATATGAGAAGAAGGTACAGAGCTGAAGTCTAGCTTAGCATAAGGCAGGGGGAAATAAA
Source organism: Scophthalmus maximus (assembly GCF_022379125.1). NCBI lineage: Eukaryota > Metazoa > Chordata > Actinopteri > Pleuronectiformes > Scophthalmidae > Scophthalmus > Scophthalmus maximus. The sequence continues at coordinate 5,486,509 of NC_061518.1, forward strand.
CTGACTTTGTCAAAACTATTTTAAAACAACACTTGGTCAAAACCTTGTATATGCCTGGAGTTTGCATGGGAAATGTGAGAAATTGAGGATAACTGTCACTATAAACAACTATTTCCAATGGAAAGAAGCTAAAAACCTGCTTGAAAAGTCGCTGAATGTCACTAGATGATTCGCTGTCAATCAATGACATGATTGCATTGTATTTGCATATACCTCGTGTCAGTTGGTTTGCTTCTCTCCTCTCTGCTCACCTTATCTTAATATACAGCCACCATCCCAGTAATCTGTTCTCATTATCCCTCCCATCCTGCCAGGTCCCTCTTCCAACTACTGCCCTCTGGAAAGAGAGTTCAAAGCCTCACAGGTAAAACATCTTGCTTTTGCAATAGCACGTACCCTGCTACTATTAGGCTCCTCAATGCTCAGGCATCTAACAGGTAAAATAGTTAATCAGTACTATAGTATACAGACTGCTCAAGACACTATGGGAAGTTCCATAGCACACGGTTTGAACTGGTCTGAATGATTGTCTATGTGATTGTCTTTTATGTACTTTTATATATGTCTTTTATGTACTGTATGTTCCTGTTTGTGTACTGCCTTTGTAACCTGATTGGCACTAAGACAAATTCCAATCAATTTATTTTGACATGGCAATAAAGTATTGAATTGAATTGAATTTAGATGTTTTTCTTCTGTTTCTATTTTCAAACAGGAGAACAGGTATGCACTAGAGACTGAAATACTAATAAACAGGCCCCCTCTTCAACGTCTGGGGGGGAAGTTTATGAAAGGGTCTAATCTCTCTTCTGAGGAAAGAAGCTAAAGTTGATTCAAAAAGTTGCTAGATGTGTTGCTAGGTGCCCCAAAAAACAATAAACATTGACGTAAAAAAAACTTGAAACAGCAGCTTTAAATGGGGGAACTCTACACTAACACCACACTATTTATATGACTGTTACTGAACAACTGTGACCGCATGAGACAACTGCTAGATAATGGAAGATGAACTGACTGAACCCCCCTCTCCCTCTCCTGAATGACAATCGTCCAGTCACAGTTTAGTAACTTTCACTGGGCATTGCGGTGATCTCTGGTTTTTCCACATGTTGAAACAATGTGAGGGGTGAGGCAGTAAAAGTAAAACTCCATCTCTGTGTAGAAGCAAACATAGAGAGCTTTGTTGGATGTGGGTAAGTTTACACTTAACTTAGTCCAGCAACTTTCAAGAAGAGGATTGTGTTATTCATCTTCCAAATGGGAAGATGTTCTCCCTGAAACGACCATTGAGGCTCAAAACTGACCTGGTCAATATGAAATTCAGATATCTGCAGGAGCTGGTTCCCGTTCTTCGTCATTTCTGGGATCTCAATGTTCAGCTGTAGATCCTTAACCGGGAAGTAGCCAAGGTTCTGGATCTGAGAGACGACAAGAGGGTAAACCGTGTGAATTTATTTCCTGTACCGTGATTAAAAGTAGACGGTGACACCGCTTTTGGCTCTCACCTGGAAAGTGAAATTGACAGGAGGACCAATAACTCCTGGCTCCTCCAGTGACAGCTCCGATTTGATGTCATATCGCGTCGGATTTGAATCCCTTTTGAGTAAATGAATAAACATGAACAAGTGATATGTGAGTATCGTATCTTCCATTTATCTGGGCTTTGAGGCTGATAACAAAGATCCAATTCCAGCTACAATATCTGCAATTTATTCTCCCACATTCACATTATTCAATTTTTCCAGAAGACATATACTGAGATAATTGACAAACCTTGTAAAGAGAAGATCTGCTTCGTATTTCAGGGAGTAATAGATATCATTGAAATTATCCGCTGTGCTCATTTCCTCGCCTTCACTGTTGAGAATGGAGATAAAAAAATATTCAAACAATGTGAAATATTTATCAGCTCTTAACTTATCTTGAGCTTGCCACTTGGAATGTAAAAAGGTTGTTATTTTTTGGGGTGGTATCGGTTAAGGACAGACGTTTCTCTGTGTAAGGAGGAAATGTATTAAAGTGTCAATCATTTCAATATGCAGGGAAGGGGTTTGAATTCATGTTCACACCTGCTGGCCTCCAGGATCACCCTGACGTGCCCCAGGAAGATCGTACGACTGAACTCAAACTCCAGGCGAAAGGAAACCTGCACAGAGAGGAAAATAACATTTAGAGGGAAAAATCACTCATTTATTGCATAATATTTCATCTTTAAAAAAAACTGAGTGTTCCTCAAGTGTTTAACCAGTCTATCATCATTACATTACAGCACAAGTCAAAGGTTCTTTGACTCCGTATGCTGCTGTACACTATATCAGCTCTTAATATATATATACCCTCGCCAGCAGTAAAGGTCCTGCATTATGGATCGAGGAGTAAAGCCTGCAATAACCTGCTGGAAGTCCCAGGCTTTGACCTCAGGCAGCCGGCTGTGCAGTTGCTGCCGCTTTAACGAGAGCCAGGGAATTTCCCCTTAGTCGGGGACATAACCATAAACTGCCAGTGACAGGGCAAAAGCAAGAGAGATAAAAAAGAAAAGAAAAGAAGAAGAGTTAAAAAACAAAGAAGGAGTCCTAAACAAAAACAGAGGGGGACCCTGAAGCCTGGAGCAGACTCAGCAGAAAGCAGCAGAGCAGAGCGACGTTTACAGTCCTCGATGCTGTAATGAAATCCTGGCAGATTCCTTCTGGGCAGAGAAGGATGTATAACAAGGTTTAATGATGTTTCCCTCCTCCATATAGACAACTTCATCTTTGACAGACCACAGACACGGTAAATACTGCACATTCTGTACAACAAAATTATGACATGTTTTCTTTTAATCTTTTCCTATTGGCGGAAAACAAGTCTCCTTCTTCCTTGTTACGAACAGACGCAAGAAGAAAGCTCCGTCTTTATGGTTTTCAAAATAGTTTGATGGAAGAAAGTCAGATGAAAAGCATGTGGTATGTGCTTGAAAGATATTGTAGCACTGGGACGGACGGACAGGAGGCCACAGGGCTTTTATTAAGTCCAACTGGGACAAATAGAACTGTATAGGAGCAGAATAACAAACTCTATACATACAGGCTGGGACGTAGTCACAGAACCCCCGGAAGTCCCAGTGTCTCCCCCCAAAAAACCCTCTCCGAACTCCACTAACCTGGAGGGTGCAAACAACTTGACTTTACATGCACTCACTCGATTGGCTAAGATACGAGAGATGGCTGACTGCCTCCTCTAGCTGAGCGCACAGGGTCGCTTCAATATTACTGTCAGTGACTGGAGGATTTTCATGCGGCAGCATACTGTAGCTGAACATGGAAATTCAGAGTGAGCATGAAGCTCCCCTTTCCTCCTCTGGGCTGATGTCGTCTCTAGCCCACATCACTGGGCCACATTCACCGTCAGTCATCGAACAATTCATTGCCACTGGTAGTGTTCCATGTCTGTCTGTGCATAGTTCGGCAACGAGAAGAAAGAAAAACTCACTTTGCTGCAGCTATAGTAAAGTTTACAGCACATCAAAAGCAAACCGGAAAAGTCCAAACAAGAGTGCTAACTAGCTATTTTTAAAAAAGCATGCCCTCCGCTCCCGACTTTCCTTCAGCTAAACAGTGGTTTACCGACTTTTCAATCAGCCTCGTTTGACTCCGTGCCATATTTAAAAAAATCAGCCTTGTGGCTCTGGATGCTGTTCAGGCCGAATGAGCGGGTATGAATCACTCAGTGAGTTTTAAGAGGGGTGACCAGATTCCTCTTGGTTCAGTAACTGGGAGAGCGCTACAGAAAGATGTGGTGACATTTTCATATCGCCAAGGAGATTGGACTGTTTGTGATAATGACGTGGTCAGGATATTTCGTGAACTCCTTCAAATGACCTTCATTTCTTCATTCCTACGATATTTGTCAGCAGATTTTTCATCAGCATAGAAGGAAAGTAAAAGACTATTGTTCAGACTATCAACGGAAAAGACTGATTATGTGTAATCTGCTCATTTTTTTTTTTTTAATAGCTTTTAACTGCGCAGAGTGATGTACGATCGGTGTCATCCCTATCGACGTGAATTCAAACATCACCCTCTTTTAAAAATAAAATTTGGGGGCCGTTGCGTAAAAGTACATCGGAGAGTGCAGAGTCTCGTAAATTTCTTTGACATTACAAGCCTGTGGAAAGGGGTTGGAAGCAGCAGAGCCGAACGTGAGAATCAGTAACAGATGAGAGAAAACATACATCGCATTGTCTCTCGCTCGGCCTCACCTGGTTCACCGAGGTAAAGCGGGGAGAGAGAGGATTCTTCTCTCTGCGTGCTACATCGTGCTCTTTCCAAATAAGGGATAATCACTTAAACCTTTTACGAAAATACTTTTCAAAACAACAAACATGTCACTTTCTGACAACCAAGTGAGTGATGGCAACAAGACTCTCATTCAGTGTGTTATTGCTTTTATCACAAACTTCAGACTATTTGTTTTTTTTCGGTTACAACAGCATGGTTTTCCTCTCCTCTCTATTACAAACAGATTTAAAAAAATGTACAGTGTGGACTGTGGAGGTTAATTCTCCACCCTGGGAACGCAATAAAATATAAGCTCGCAGCCCTCGTCATCAATGATGTGACCTGTGTAACTTAGCATCTAAAAGGTGACCATAAAAAGTTTATGGTCAAATATCACGTGACGGTGGTCGGGACCCTGACCCAAGACATTAATCACATTCAGAGTTTGGAGCAATATGACTCCAGCGATACATTTCACTTAAAAACCGCAGATTGATCAATATTTTAAATCTCTCTTTAAGTCTCTCTCGGCTTTTTACTACTCTACTGTAAAGAAGCCTTTTTATTCTCAAATTGGAGGGGGGAGGGTGCTGCGCGGTGGTGTAGTGGTTAGTGGTCTCTGTATGTCGCCCCTGTGAGGGGCTGGCGACCTGTCCAGGGTTCACCCCGCCTCTCACCGAATGTCAGCTAGGATTGGCTCCTTTAAAGGTTAAAGTGGAACAGATAATGGATGAATGGATTCGAGGAGACACTGAACTGAATCAAGCTGAAGAAAATAAGATAGTGACACTGAGGGCTCTCTACAAACCTCATGGGGATCACTTGAAATCCTTTAAAATCACTGACGCCTGATGTTTAAGATGGCTTAATTAATGTCTTAATTTATCAATGAATCAGTTATTTATCTATGTGTATATTTCCAAGAAATGCCAAAAAAAATTGTGGTTATTGGAATTGGAACAGAAATGGAAGAGGTGTTAGTTTCTGTGGTTATTTCATTTGACCCCCCCCCCCCCCCCCCCCCCCACACACACACACACAGACAGAGACCGAGAGAGAGGAGATGGAAAATCAGAGTTTCCAAGAAAAAACAACAAAAAAAAATCATTAAACCTTTAAAAAAATGATGAGGAAAGTTTCCTTGAAAATAACTGGAAAATACAGGACTTGTCAAATAAAGCGTTGCCCAAAATGTATGAATAACGTTTTCAAATAAAATCTCTCATGGACTACAGGATGTACTGTTGTAACTTGACATTTAAAGTCCTAAGTCATGTGACTGGTCTACACGAGCGACACAAGGTACAGTTTGTAAAGACAATCTTTTACACATAGAACCATGAATAACACTTAATCAGATAGCACCCAGATAAAAAATAAGGATATTGGTGTGAATCTTTAATGTGTTGTTTTAAGCCACTGAGAGCTTGTTACACTGATATAATCAGAAATGTTAGATAAACGATGTCATTGCAGTTGCTCACGTTGGTTACAGTTAAATTCAGAAGGACGTGTTTTTTTTCCGGCACAGTTGACTTTGATGTCAGACTGGAGAAAGCAGCGATCTCACAAACCAGAAACTAAACTGGGCTCGGCCGGTCGGCCTTGTGGCTTCTTGCATTAACCAGTGTGGTCTGTCACTGTCAACTCAAGCCTGAAGCGTGCGTTCTGTGCCCCTGTGGCCCAATACAGGCCACGTCATTGTTATTTCAGCCCCCTGTCAGAGCAGACGTGTACAGTATCTGCGATTTTTTATTTCGGTCAGAAGTGAAAGCATCTCAACTGGATTTTATCTTATGTGGCAATCGGCATTAAAACTTCAATATGAATGAATTTTTGATGGTTGGAAAGATCAACTTCTACATCTGTTTTCCACTCAGTCAGGTTAAATTGAAAACAATGTCACATATACTATAGGAAAATACTCTATAATCAGAGTAAAACCTTAAACCGTCTAATCTGTCCATTCTGATTAGACTGTTTTCACATCATAACCGAAGCAAAACCTACATAAAATGAAGTAGAATCTTTTCTAAGTTAATTATCTAATGGGGGGCGACTGTGTCTCAGGAGGTAGAGGGGGTCGTCTACTAACCAGAAGACCGACGGTTCATTCTCCAGCTCCTTCGGGCCACATGCCACTACGTCCTTGGGAAGGACACTTGCCCCTAAATTGCCCCTGACGGCTGTGCCCACAGCGTGTGAATGATATGTGGTTGTGGTTTCCTCACCTGAGATTTGGCCCTCATGAACGGAGCACTGACGTTACAGATCCTATCATTCCTCAGCTTGTCCTGCATGTAACACTCGATCTTGATGTCAGACTTGTCCTGGAACAAAACAAACACAGCTCAGTTTTAATTGTTGTTAAATCTAAGACTCTTCCGAGTAGTTTTACACAATCTGAGAAAACCTTGTTCACACTAACAACATTGACAGTTGGTGGTGACGATAATGTACCTTGACTATCAGGCTAGAGAAGCGCAGATTGTGTGAGTAAGTGATGTTGAGTTGAGCGTTGTAGGCGTTCTCTCCTTTGTTCTCCAGTCGGACATCCACCACCATCCTCCTCCTATTCGCCTCCAGCACCCGCAGAGATCCCTCCGTCCCTCGGTCACTGACTTGGCGGCAGAAAGCCCCACGAGACTGTACAGGCTGCGCACAGAAGTGACTGGAGAAAGCAGAAAGAAATCCTGATTAAAAATGGCCGACATTGACTTTTTAAAAAGTGTTAATACGGTGTATCTGTGTCTTCTTGTGAGTCTGCTACGTGTTGCGATGAATATGTGTGTGTACCTACCTTCGAGTCATCAGGTCAGTCATACTCTGCAGCGCAAGTTCCGGTATGCAGCGGTCATCCTCATCACAACCGTTCCAGAAGGGCAGCTAGCCAAAGTGACAAACAAACTTGTGATTGCTTCCTGTCCCTTTTTTAAAATATTTTGATAGTTGTACATATGACGATAAGCTGTCAGGTCGTCTCTCACCTCAGTCCTCACAACAGTAGGCCAGCTGTCATCGAGGACCGCTCCTTGGTCTGGATCTTGCAGTCCCGCTTGTACAGCGAACACAATGGGCCTGGCGTAGTCTGTGGTCTCCTAATATAAAGATTTAAAGATTAGCCCGAGTATTTACTCTATCGTGGAACTTTATCTATGGCACACAAATGATCTTTTAGGTTTTTGCTTCAAACACCATGCAGAAATGCTCAAAAGTTATGATTATAATATTTTTTTTTTTTTAAATGCTCATTGTGTGATGGCTTCTATAAATGTCTGAGACCAGATAATTATGATATTTTAAAGTATGCTGAAATTCAAATATTAGAATTGGACCTTTTTCTATAACTATAACTCTTGGATAAACCATTAATTTACAAAAGAATATTAACAATTAAAAAAACAAAAAACAAAATTACGTTCAATTTCACTCATCACAGGCCTCACCATGACATGGAAGTAGATGTGTTCGCAGGTCTCTTCTCCGGGGAGCAGCGTCAGGTTTTGAGGCTGCAGCTTGTTCGGGTTGTCCAGTACGGCACGAGGATTGAAACGTCTCTCCGCGATGGACACGTTGTATTTGATCCCTGGTGGGTGACGTGACAAGTTAATAAATTACACTTCAATGTGAAACCGTGACAAATCCTATTTTAGTAAAAATGTTTCTCAAATAGATGGGCTTCTGGTCTTACTTAGGTTAGAGTGGAATAATTGACAAATGGCAGCGTGGGAACATATGATGAATGTGTGATCAACATATACAAGAATCCAAACACTCTGGCTTCAGGATTCACGAGCCACATTGATTAAAGAGCTTGTTTTAATGGCATAAGAAAAAAAACGACACCTGTGTATGTGTTGCGTTGAGGTCACGTAGAGAATAAGAGCGCTGGACAAATCTTAATGTATCCTGCAAAATACATCTGAGCAGATAATGGACACCAAATTGTAAGTTTTTCACAATTATTTACAAATATGAAAAGTTTTTTGATGACAAGCAAGTTACAAAACACTTTTTCATGTGTTCAATTTGATGACGTGGCTACACAGCATCACCTGTCATCAGCAGATTACCTCAAACCCCATCAAAGGGCATCTGAAAAGTTGTTTGTTGAGTCTCTTTGTTTGAAGAAACCACTCACAAATGTTGCAAATAGACATTTGCATAAATCAGATTTATGTGAACGAGACAGAGAAAAAAAATTCCATTTTATGCAACAGACCACTGCGAACTTCACAAAGCACGAGCACATCTGCCACGCATTACTAACCAGACAAGGAAAGGAAAATTAAATAAATGTGTTCCACTGTATGCAGCCATGGAAGAAAAGATAACTCCCTCTGTTCTTCCTCCACTCTGTTTTGGCACATCTCGCAGATTTGATGAAGATGTCGGAGGGTCATGGGGTTAACTCGGAACACGCTCCCCCGCACCTCTGCCTCCTCCCCCCTGAACCGTGTGAAACCGGACCCTGACATGATATCTCTTAAAACAAATTGTGAGCATCCGAAACCTCACGTTTATTTGCAAGTGGGCCACCCATCATCTGCAGGAGTGAATTGCCTCTGAGCTGCCATCAAATAATGAGAGGCGCCGAATCAAAAAGAAAAAAAGAGATAAACTCAGTAGATGTTAGGGTTAACCCCCCGTTCACACAACGCAAGGAACATTTGACATCACCAGTGTGGTTCACATATACCAGCTTTGGAGGCAGCGGCATTAGCTTTGGCAGGGAGACAGCAGTGAGATCAGAATCTCTCACTGCTTGTAAAGACACATTTTGATTGGCGCCACTCTGAATGGAAGTCTCCATCGCAGTTTTTACAGGAAGCCACATGACTGTTGGATCCAGAACATGAAGGGGTATTGCCTTCTCTCACAATGTTTCATCCTGTCATGGTACCAATGTCCCAACAGCAACAGCTGAATTACTGCATATTGCAACTAAAGATCCAATGTTGCTCGAGTGTATCAGTAAAAAAAATGGTCTGTTGAGAGGTTTGACAGTAGCCAGAGGTTTTCTCCCAGAAGCTAAATATGATCAAGAAAATACACATCTGCTCTTTTATGAAGACACTTTATCTTTAGATTTGATCAGTTGTCAAATAAATAAAAGGCTCCACTTAACTAATAGATAAGCGAATGATTTGTTAGCAGTGGCAAGATCAAACATCAGGCAAAGAGAAGGAAAAGGAACTGGGAAACGTGACTTTGCTTCCACAGCAGGGGATTATTTTTTGCTGGCGTACCAATTTCCTGTGAGGGCAGAATGGCTGTCCTGGCAGTGATGTTGAAACAGACAATGGCAGACATGCAGGTCACGTCTTTGCCACCTCTCTGACAGTCCTTCACGAAGATGTTGACCTTGCTGGGCTCAAACCTGACGGTGGCATATATGCGGACAACACTCTGCGACCTGTGAGGGCGTAAAAGGTGTAAAAGATGAAGCCAACCCGGGACCTCTGACACTCCCAGGAAGCACATTAAAACACAACGTTGGCTGACAACAAGTTTTAGTTTCTATCTGGATGAAATACTGACCATAGGAGAACAGCTGCACCAAGTGAACCAACTGCCAGGTCCACTAAGCCGTCATTGTTCATGTCCATTGTGCCATGAATACTGCGCCCAAAGTACTGCAGGCCCGGAGCCAGATCTGCTGCGGCTATCCTCTGAGAAACGGGCAGAGGAAATCACACAACCACAGTTTCCAATGTTTTCATTAATGTCCTTGTTAGAGCAGCCAATTAAACTGTGTGACCCAACTTTTTTGGGGAAACACAAGAATGCTAATTTAGAGCCACAAAAAAGAAATAAGACAGTACACATTTACAATGAAAACGATGTTGTTTTCCTCTCGGTGGGATCGAAGGCTTGTCTCACTTTCTATTCAACGAGCCATAAAGAGATGGGAAGTAAAATGTGGAACATTTTCGTTTGTGTAGTGTTTTATGTGTTAGCCCATTTGCTGCACATTAAAATGTTTCCTTCTGATCCCCACACCTGCCCCTCCTTCGGTCATCGGTCACTCATTCTATGTCAGCCCCCCCTTTCTTTGTTACATCCTCAATTTGTTTCTTAGGATTTTTGGTGTAGTTGTCGTTTGTTCTACTCACCTCCCTGTCTGTTCATTACTACTGTTTGTTCGCTGGTTTTGTTTGCCCTTCTTCTCCTAGACTAGATTCTTTGTCCTCACAGATTCTCCCTGTGACTGACCTCGGCTTTAATTCCTAACTTTTTGACCAAGTAAAACCTCACACATCTGGGTACAGAACTTTTAAAAGTAAAGAATGACATTTGTCTCTGCAAGTTTAAGAAAAAAATTATATCCTAAAATAAACACAAACCAATGGCTGTCTGGGAGGTGGTAAATTAGATTTTTAAAAAAACATCCAAATGCATTTGCTCTGTCTTTCGACTACACTTTTTACAAACCTCATACCTGTTTGTATTTGCGAAGTATTCTGTTTTGCTGGCAGAAGAAAACATAAATGGCGCCCTTGTGCTCGTCTTCCAGCGGCGCGCCCACCACCAAGTCGTTGAAGCCATCGCCATTTAGATCGGGGACAGGAGCGAGCGATGAACCGAAGCGAGCGTTCTGTCCATCTTTATGGATTTCCAACGCCCCTTCAAGGATGAAACGATTCTGAGGGAAAAAAAGGAAACGTAGTGAAACTAAACCATGTGTCTTTTTGTGCATATCATAGAACAAATATATATTAATTGATGAATGTCATTGATTTATTTAGACATCTCACAATGAGACCAAGAAAGAGATTGTCTCTGCCTCTGCCCTCCCTCCTGCTCAGTCTGTTGTTGCAATAATCTCAAAACCATCTTCAGACAACTAACCGTGTTGTAATTCACACAGGAAAAGTAACAGACAAGTTGTTTTTAATCTTTCTTCCAGTAAGATAGAAGATAAAGTTTGGCTGGAGTTCTGCGTTTTCCCACTTAATTCTTTAATTCTGCCTTTTTGAAGTTGAATCTTAAAACATCTAGAACCACAAAACAATTACCTTCAGGTTATAAATGGACTTCAGAATCTCATATAGCTTTAGTATATTTATTTAAAGTTCTGTTTTTGGTGAGTGATAAGTCAGATGGAAAATATCCGTGTCTTTGGAAGCAACTAACAACTGGAAAAAACAAAAGGAAAAAAGCATTCTCACAAACTGGAGCCAAACAGTTGAGCCATTTAGTAGTCATGCATATCATTGCTCCACTTGGCATCCCAGTCCATAGTGCAATTTACGGTCGGCACACAAACCATGAGATCACTTGTTATTTCAGTTGAATAAATGGGAAGGAAGTTGATTTAGGACGGTGAATTTTGCTTCTCAGCTACTTGATGTGTGCATGTCGCGGCAAAGAGAGAGATTGAGTGGGGAAAAATATATTCGTCACTGTTTAAATTTAAAACATATGGTTTGTGAGAAGGTCATGAAGGGTCTTCACCGGCATAGGAGTGACTTAAAGATGCAACTTCTCTCTTGTGTTCAGACAGAAATGTAATTTTATTTTTGACCAGCTGCCAGACTTTATTTAGCTTTAAACCTGGAATTGTTTTCCCTTAAGCTTTGTTCTCAATGCAGATGCAGCTCAGCATCAGCTCGGTATTTTAGATAAAAACAGCTGCCGGCTGCGCATGGAAAAGATGACACCATGCGATGCAGTGAAAACAAAAAAAAAGTTGTGAACTGAGGTGAACTTCAGGCTTTGGTGACAAAGTCACACTGAGAAGAATTCATGTGATCTGTTATTGATATAACAGAATTGGTGATGCCGTTTTTGAAATGAAAAATTGACAAGGTGTCAGCGCTATCAATGAAAGGATTGCAGAGGTGTTAAAATAAAAACTGAGGTTAAATGAAAAAGTGAGGCACTGACTCGCAGCAGACATAAAAACTTTTTTTAAAACCCTTTTTTTTAAAAAGATGCAGCATTGAAAAACTGCAGAAAACCCGATTGTGGATGTGCAAAATCCACTGTAACTAAAGGGACACATTTTTGGATCAGGGAGTCCAACCTTAAAGAGTTTTCCAGGACAACATCACCGTGCAGCTTCTAGAGCAAAACACCTGAATCAACCACATCCCAATAATTAACTGTGGTATTGCTGTCCTGATGACGACAGACCGTTTCAAACAGTGATTCTCTTTCTGTTTGTGTTTTGGACTCAAGTTTGGCCCCGCCACCTGTGATGTGGTTTGGGCAACACCAGATATTTAAATACGTCCTGTATGTCTGTTCAATGGATTCAAAACAACTGTGGACATTCATTATTCCAATGAGTAGGACAGACCTGGAACACCGGGGAAATTTGCTCCTATTAAAGAAACTTCTCGCCTCCAAATACTTTACTGGAAATTGCTTTAAAATGGGCCGATACTTTCCTGCTGAGTTCATTATACACATGTAAAAAAAAAAAGTCTGCACACTGGCATGGCAACGTTTTCTCATTTGATCTGCACATTTAATCTGGACAGGGTCATGCGTCAAATGTCTGCCTGCAGCATGTCAGTGTGTTAACTGTGGTGCTGGAATGCAACAGAGTCTGGTTCGGTGTGTGTGTGTGTGTGTGTGTGTGTTACCGGACACTTCTGGTGAGGTGTGGTAGAAATTACTGGGAAAGTCTGGAGTTTGAACAGGTGTTGACCCAGTTCTGTTTAGTTGGGTATAGCTTGGTCCGGAGTTGATTAGAACTGTGTATGTGGCCAGCTTCTCTGCATATTTGTTTTGGTTTGTAGAGTTTATACCTACCAGCTCGGTCACTCTATAGATGTAGACCTTCCCCTTCTCCATGCCTCCGCTGAAGAACATCGGCGCTGCCACTAAAAGGTTGTCAGTGATGCCGTCGCCGTCGATATCCAGAGGTGCAATCTCACTGCCGTAATAGGAACCAATCTGAAAGAGACATACAACATGCACACTAATCTTAAAAGCAATTAAAAGCAATTCAGTTAGGTTTTCACACTGTTGCGTGTAAGTGCATGTACTGTATTTAATGAATTTAAATGTCATGACAATTCTTTTTGGTTTTGATGATTTGCTGATGAACCTGAGGGACTTTTGAGGTGAAATAGAAACAAATGGAGGCCTGTGTTGTGTCACAGCGTGTGGCCAGAATCCTGCTCCTTTTTTTTTATAGATGCTGAGAGTGACATTTTTAAAGAGAGAAACTGGATTAGTCATTTGAGTGGATGGAACATCATCTATTCGGGTTTTTTCAGATTCGAAACATCTGTCTATAAAAAGATCTATTTTCAAGAGCTGTTAGATCAAAAAAAAAAATCTGCCCCATCTGCTGTTCTGGATGAGCTGTTGCTGAGAAGATGTAAACTGCTGCAGGATCACTTCAGACTCGCAGCCTGTGAAGAGCGGCCAGTTATGAGTGTAGCGGACATTAACACACGGGGGCCGCATCCCCTTGAAATCAGGATCTCTTTTTGGAAGCTGATGTGGCAAATGTGATTTGTGGGAGTAAACCCCAACAGATGTTCTGCTGTAAAAATCCCCAATGGTCAAATTAAATAACATCAATGGTCATAATCAAATAAAGTAGATTCAATATTAACAGTAATGGAGATTACACACTGTCACATAGTCTGAATCCGTTGTTATGTCAACTTGCATCATCAGTGCAGTGTGTTGTGTTAATGTCATTGGGACTGCAGTCGTGGAACAGTCATTTTATTGAGCTTCAATTTCAAGATTAAAATCCTTTTGGTCATCGGCCTTTTCCGCTTTTTGGCAGTTTATATGCTCAAGATTTGGAATACTTTCCAAAGTTAAATTTACATGATATTACCAAAATGTCAAAAACAGACAAAGAGGAAATCTATCCCCAAATCTGGCTGAAGTGAAGCTCAGCGTAAGTTCTAACAGGAAAACCATCTTACTGCTCTTTATTCACATTTATCCCACTCCTACTAATCAGATGATTGTGAGGGTTTTCAATAATCCAATCAGATTCCGCCACAATCGACCCTCCTCCACCCCAATCACCTATAGTCTTCAAATTCAAAACTTTCAAAAAAAGTTTTATAGCATCCCTTTAAAGACTGTGGTGTTTTTTACAAAGCATACACCAGATGAATCTTTTATCGTGCAGGGTGAGTGTTGGCTACTACAGTACCTGCTGGCCTTTTAGGGAGTGCAGGATGGTGAGGTTGCCCGTGTTCTTCAGAGTGAAGATGATGACTTTGCCGGTGTGGTTGAAACGTGGAGCTCCTGCTACGAGCAGGCGACCATTCTTGGCGGACACCACAGACGTCACAGTATAACCTGGTTACATCACAGACAACAGAAAACCCAAAGATTTAGAGACAGATCTTTCCCCGCTAATACCCATGTAGGGTATTACTTGTGATGTACGTAATTATCTTTTTTATACTCCAATCTTTTTCTTCTTTTGGCTATGGACTTTTTGATAGTCAAACTATAATAAATTCCAAGGCACAGTGTGAGTGTGCCGAGAGTGACGGGCCTGACCTTTTGGGTTGAATCGCAGCAAGTGATCTCAAGGAAAAAACAGCAAAATGTTGCAATTTGATGAGTCAAAACTCAGCAAGCTGCATTCAGCTATGCAAAAGCGGCTACTCTGGTTTCTCAGGTTTCTTCCTCTATTGCTTCTATTTTGTCTTTTTCCCACTAAAAATTCCACTTACTCTCCGTGTACTTTTCCACCTTCCTCTCTCATCTTCATACCTCTTTTTTTCCCCCCGCAGCTTTAACGTTCTCCCTGCCTGTACAAAATTATGCGTAGACCTCATATTACTATTGAGTCTAGAATGGCTTCCATTGGCAGCGTGGTGGATAAGCTCACACAAAAACCACTGATGGTAAAAGCAGAGGTCTGCGGTGGTGGCGTGAGATGGGCTTGGATATGATGGGGAGCACTGGAGCAATGGGTACACTTAAGGCCAGAGATTGGCTCGCAGCTCGGGCCGTTGGTGCTAAACCACAGGTCTTTTATCAGGGTAACCATACATCCCTTCGCCCAGAAGAAGGATGTAAAGTCAAACTAAAGGCTGATTAGTACGGAACATTGTCCTCTACAGTTGCTTTAGTTGTTACTCACCCAAGTAGGCACCATGGTTTTTGAGCTCCTCAGGGAACTCTTCTGTGTAGGATGACTTAGGGGGCACCACCTTCCCCTGCCGCGTTTCTTTCAGCACTGCTCCGTTCCAATCATAAGCCCCGACAGCTCCCACCAGAATCCCATCCTGCAGGTGAGAAGTATGAGCATAAATTGAGCTTTGTCCCTTGATTGTTTATGAAGAGAAACATTTTTTTTGTTTTTTTGCTGTACTTACAGAGTTTTGATTTACTGCAGAAATCATTTGCCAAGTCTGGCAACATCATTTTCTGCCTTTGATATTAAATATTTATCTTTCCCAGCAAAAACATCAGCTTCAAACCTATATTTAAACACATAAAATTCAAGTTCCTATTTCATAGACAAAACATACCTCCCACTATAACTCACCCTGCGTCTCCTGTTATTGCTAAAAGGAGGAACATATCCAAGCAGTGAGACAAACTTCAAGTCAGCTCATCGACATTGTATTAAAGATCTGACTTTTTCCCCATCAAGATCCATGTATTATTCCCTGACAAAACCTGTCAAAATGCTCAATGAAAGCCTAATTAAAGAAAGTGATAAGAAAACATTCAAGGATCCACCCCTTTGTCCCAATATGCCCCAACATTTTATAGGTCCTTTCTTGGCCCCTGGTCAAAAGTTTCATGGAAATCCGTGCTGTAGTTTTTGCGTAATCCTGATGACAAACAAGCAAACCAACCAACCAAACATTCCCTCCTTGGTGCAGGTAATCAAATAAATTAAGTCAGAAAAGCTGCAGTCAATCATTTTCACAAAATAACAAACCACAGTACATAAAGAAAGTGATTAAAAAATCTCTAATTAAAATCACTGCTAAAACTTGATCATTGTATATTTTTCCAATCATAATTCAGCTAAGCAAACAAACCAGCAACTTCAATTAGTTTTAGACACGAGAAGAAGAAGAAGAGGGATTTTCTCTTTCTTCCGTGGTTCACCATGCTTTGCATCACTGACATTATAATTATAGGGTTCTTCTGCTTAATGAGCTACGCCCCCCCCCCCGTCATGCACAATATGCCAACAACCTATTTTCCAGTGTTAAAGCATGAAGGCTTGTGATTCCCTTCCTGAAAGATGGAATTGTGTGCTCACCACGCTTGCACTGCGTCACGGCCGCGTTATGCCAGTGTGGTTATATGTTTAGGTCAAAATGGTCTCCATGGCAAATGAAGCAACGGAAGCCCAAAACAGTTCACCAAAACCAATGACCTATTTCTGCTGCATGTGCACGAGTGGTTAGTATGTCAAGTAGTACGGAGCCCAGAGTTGTGGTTATACAGGGAATATATATATACTTTATACCAGTTCCAAAAAACAACTGATATATATTCTGCATTTTGGTCAATACAGAAACCAATTTTGCATTTTGCAAGCTAAAGGTTTTAAAAGAAACTACTCTGTATGCAGATGCATGAAACGTCTGGATAGTCTATGACATAAGCAGCCATCAGTTGTTGGCACACATCATATTCAGCAAAACCATCTGGGCTTTTCAGGACTGCTTTCTCCTTTAAAGCCCTGACATTTTTTCCAAGAACTCATCCTACTCTCAACACTCAGGTTGGTGTTGTCAAGCATCTCTGGAATCTGACCTTGTGGACTGAATTTCCAACCATCCCTGCCACCCAGCGCTTTATATATATATATTTCCAACATAAAGGGGATGTATTTATTTACCCCTCCATAGATCACACTGGGGAAATGGAAAAGTAAAGCAGTGAAATCAGCACATGTCTGGAAAGAGCCAGAAAGAGAGGAAGGTAATCGATTAATTGGTTTGAACATCAGGGACAGAAGAGAGGTCCCTTATCTTCATCCTTCAGCTGTGTTGCTCTGAGAGACAGCACACCTGCAACTATCTTCTCTGAGATACAATCAAATATCTCTAGCAGGAAAAAGGAAGAAAAAAAAGCCCATTGTGAAGTGAGACTGTCTCAACCTCGTCTCAGCCTCTTGCTAATATGTTTCCCTTGGGGAACAAGCGGTGTCTCATTTTACATCACTGCATGGTTGAAATGGAAAAAAAGGCCTGTCTCCTCTGTCAGGGGCTCCTAAATCAGGATAACCTAAACCTCTGGGGCCACACAGCAGGAATCTCAGGGGGGACGGGAGAGTGATAAATGGCGAGTTGTGGGAAACAGCTATGATGCGCCAGAAATTGAGACAATGTATGTTCTTCCACAGACGGTATGAGGTGACGTGGTGCAGCACGAGTCAGACTCACCTCCACGTTGTGTGCGGAAAATCCAGCCTGAGACATCTGGAGGCCAAACGCTGTCCCATTCTTACTGGTTCCTGTATAAACAAATCAGTCTTTAAGGGTTTTGAACCACTGCAGCAGCAGAGAAACTTAATCTTCCAAACAACTTATATTCGACGGAGAATGGCATCGAAAATCTCAGTGAGTATGTTACACTTTTAGGAGATCTAAGATATTTTTATGCCCTTATTTTCTTTTGAACTGATGAATCATTTAGCCTCTAAAATATGAGATATGTAATGAGAAAACCAATCACAATAACCCAGAGTAATAACAAGCAGTCCATACCCCAAGTGGAATAAAATAGAGAAGTAATCACATCTGAGAAACTGGAACTAGCAATTTTTTGGTGCATTTAGTTTTTCTTAATAACTTAAATTGATTATTAAAATGGTTGTAGATAAAGTTTCTGTTGACCGACTCATTTATGGATCAGCTAATCTCTGTTTGAGGTTATTAAAGTTTGTTAGAGTCCATGAACACCCACAGTATCCGTGGGTAAAAGTTAAAATATAGAGCACAGTTAGATTTTTAATGTAAATTTCTTAGCAGCTGAAGTGAAATAAAATTCAATGCAAAACCTTCCAAACTGAAGATGCGTTCTCCAAGAGCGTCCACGATATCCTTCAGCGCCGATTCGTCCGTCACGTTGAAGAAGTGTTTGTCATCTGGGTCGCTGGCGATGTACTTGATTTCACTGAGGAAGGCCTCAGGGTTGATTCCCCTACGGTTGTAGTAGCCGAGGACCTGTGTGACGAAGATAATAATAATAAATCTGTCAATTCATGCCTGAAGTTCTCGCGCGTCAAACAATCGAATTAGTCTGTCATATTTTAATAGTTCAATTAAAGATTAACATTAGCACTCATTAGGAAGGTTTATAGAATTTTGACTTTTTACACAAATGCCAAATACTTAAGAGTTTTTGCTCAGATGTCCATGCCCGGCTGAGTCTCTGGATGGAAACGAGCGAGCCATTAGCTGCACCAGTAGCAACAAACCGAAGAACCATGAGGTCTGGAGGACATCATTTGCACCCTTCACTGCACTTGGACTGAGGTTATACTTGGGAGCTCTCGAAGGGCTCCGAGTGCTTCTGGCTCTGCTTTAGCTTTTTAAGAGACTTGCTTCAACTGAACTCCATGAGGTCATCGCATCAATGTTTTACGGTGTTTTGATTCCACACAGGAAATTTATTAGACATCAGAAAAACCAAGTGAAAACTCATAAAGTGTGAGCCATCGAATAAAAGGTCTGGCAGACTCACAGCGATGGCATAACGGGTGATGCCATCCTTCTCACTCTCCTCGATGGCTTGCTGGAGATCCGGACTGTCATGTGACTCTCCGTCAGTTATCACTATCATGACCTTCTTGGCACCGCGGCGACCTCCTTGCTTGAAAGCTTGCGAGCTGTGAGGACATTGATTTGTTTGGTGAAATAAATTACAGGAGCTGTGAAGTGAAGTAGTTGCTGCTCATTCGTACAAATGGAGATGCCATACCGTGCTTCATTGATGCCAAGTGCTGTGTTGGTCTCCTCACCACCCCGCTGGTTGATACTGCGCGCTCTTTTCACCACTTCCTCAACGGACTTGTAGTCACTCAGTTTGAATTCATGCACCACCTTCTCACCGTACTGAACGACCCCAACCTGTCCAGAAACACACAATGACAGTGATCTATCACAATTAATAAGAGCTCTATCTTCTTGGAGCTACTGCTAGAGTAAAAGTTAAATATAAAATTCTCATAGCACAGCAGTCAAGGAAACAAAACCTGTCATGAACAAACAGGAATTTGCTGAATGTCCAATCATGTCAGATTTTTAAATGTATCCGACAAGATATACATCCTATCATATTTTAGTATTCCTTTCTTTCTTACACACCTGTATTTGGCCTGGTCCGATGTAAAACTTCTGAAGGATGTTGACAAGAAAAGACTGCACTTCATTCCAGGGGTAGATGGAGTTTGAACCATCCAGAACAATTACTATGTCCATATAGGTCTCACATCCTGGAAAACATTTCAGAGATGAGACTTGATCCTGAGCGCATTCATAGAGAAAACAGATGTTCATAAAGGAGTAAATAATCCCTCGCTGTGATGAAAAACTGTCCATGAATCTTTGTCAAACTGAGAAGATACTTTTTAACGCTCACTCTGAAACGCAGGCGCGATCGTTCTGGAGAACTTGAAGCTCGAGTTGACTCTGGAGCAAATACCGGTGCTGTAGTAGGAGCTGCCACACTCGTAGGACCACAGCGGTCCACAGGCCTGAAACATGAAAGAAAGCATTTACGTAGGCAACATGACTGACTTCAGCATATAACAAAAAGTTATGTTCATGCCCTCATGTTCAAAACTTCCCTATGGAGGGCTGCTGTATGACAACCATGTAATCAAAAGACAATCTTGTGGGATTTTCCCCAAACTGACCATTGCTATTTCATCAAATGTGTTCTTAATTACTC
Source organism: Scophthalmus maximus (assembly GCF_022379125.1). Lineage (NCBI taxonomy): Eukaryota > Metazoa > Chordata > Actinopteri > Pleuronectiformes > Scophthalmidae > Scophthalmus > Scophthalmus maximus. The sequence continues at coordinate 5,506,635 of NC_061518.1, forward strand.
TTAAAGATCTGCAGCGACGGGCCCTTACGTATGTCTCAGGAGGATAATACTTAAAACCCCGCTCTCACCACGAAGCTGTTGTCTTTGGGGTTCGATGTGAGCGTCATCCCAAGCCTCATCTTGTCCTTGCGCTCTGATACATTGGTCAGAGATATCCTTCCTTGAGGGAAAATGAATCTCAGTGAGAGGATCTTGGACACACAGACTCATATTTACACAAATACATGCAATATCCTTCAGAGACCAAACAGAAGTTCCGCCATCTGGGACTTTGGTTTGTTATTGCTGTCTGGGCAGCCAAACCAGTGTCTACATCCGCAGATCTAAACGTTTAACTTGACCAAACTTTGTGTGCCTACCTTACCAGCACAGCACATGTGCAACCCATATGAAGAAGAATGCGGTGAGATGTGTGGTATCACACACACATGTGGAAATGTACATAGACCATTTAAAAAATAGTTAAACGTGGAATGACTGGTATGGTCCCCACTCTTGTGTCTCACACATGCCACCAAGATGTTTACTGAAGCACATGCAAAAAACAAGCATGCTGACATTAAAACACCTTTACAAAGCATACAGACACATTTTCACAGATGCTACACATTCATAATTGTCTTTCTAAAAAAAAATGTGGTGTTGTGAAACTATACCTAAGTTGAGCTTGGCGCAACCGTTGCTATTGGTTCTTTTGCTCAGTGAACATTTATAAACATCTCCTGTCTGGTAAGGGCCATTCATTTCATACGGGGCACCCACCAACAACCTGCAAGAAACAAAAATACAAGTTAGAATCACTTATAAATCAAATCTGTGTCAAAGTGTGCTTTTTACTGGTGTTAGAGCAAGACTGACAACTACCTCTGTTATATTTAAGAGTAACCAGTCGTTGCCTGGTATCTAATTCTCTGAGGGAATATGACGGTGACTGTTAACATCAGTCATCCAGACAAAACATATGGGGCCGACCGAGAAGACTTTAAACCTTTATTTATCCAAGGGAGGTTAACCAAGCATGTTTAATCATGTCCAGCAGCACCAGACTTCACTTTCATAAAGAGTCCAGACAGTCACACTCAGTAGCTGACCAGTACAATCGGTCATCTCCTCTGATCCCATCTTACTTCTTAAACTATATTAGCAGAACACATGGATTATTATCTGGTTTAATGTTGGCTGATTGGTGTATCTGTCAGTGTGTGTTTGTAGTTTCATATTCCTACAATATACCTGTGTGGCAACTGAAGTATGGATAAAGTTTGGTTATGGTTGTTTAAGGAAGAGAAAAACCTCATGGTCAAGGGTCATTGGACACTGGTCTGTAGCAATGATAGTGGCTCCATATTGCTTTACTCACGTAAATGGAAAGGGTGAATGAACTTGTATTTATATAGAGCTTTTCTAGTCTTACCAATCACCTAAAGTGTTTACTGAGATAGAGTGGTGCTTTGAGTTAAATGCAAACAACAGGTAGAGTGTAAATTTTATAAAGATGAGAAAACTCACAAACTTTCTCTCACTTATAGCTGGAGTATTCATTTAAAACATTTCTGTCGACAGACATATGGGCCAATAAACAGTACGTAAAGAAGGCCAACAGGTCGATAATGTTGTAGATAAATAATTCATTTGCAAGCATGACAGCAATAGTGTAGGAACTGTCTCATTTTTTCTGATAGTAAAACTACATTTATTTTTTCAGGCAGAGTTCACTGTGGAGATCGCGGCCTCTCTCTACAACACAGTTTTTTGCAGATTATTTTTGGGTTCATGATGTTCGACTTTTTTCAGCTTACAACATAGAAACTACAGTGAGAGAGAGACAATACAGGTATTTTACTGGTCTTTGAGTTCAGTGAATAACAATCTTCACCATCAAAGGACTCAGATCTATTGAGGGAAATGGGATTGAAGAAACATCAGCTTCAAGTCTGATTATTCGCTCTGTAATAATTAATTACGTTTAATATAACGGCTACCCAAACTTACTTTAATAATTGTGTCATATTGCTAACATTTCCTCTATTTTAAGATTCAACTTGCTGTGTTAAATTGCATGGTGAGATTATCAGACTTTGGTGCTCCGGCTGCAGGATCAGAGGTTGCACCCAACTACTGCAGATTAAACATACAGAAAACTTCTGGGCAAAGTTTCTGGGCAACAGCTACAGTGATCTTATCATTGGGAACTCTTGAGAGAAATAATCATTTAACTTAACATATAATCAGAGGAATTATCATCGACCACTGTAGGATTTAAATTCCCTCAAATGGCAAAGTTGAGTGCTTGACATTCCTTTCGCGTGGAATAGTATTTCTGAGAAGTCAGTCCTGCACTTGACTTAACAGTGGGGCGCCTGTGTGGGGTCAGTGTGGTCTTCTAAATGTCATTGAAAGGTTTTAGATGACTCGAGGTGATGGGGAGTGTAAAGTTGATTTGTCCATTCTCTTCAGGACTGATGGAGGGCATAAAGGCCTTTAACGGAGCAATAAGTCAAATGTATGTTAGAAATAAAAACTAAATAAAACTCTGTGTCCTTATGAAACACATAGAGGGGTTTAAAGCAGTTGTTTTCATCACGGATAATCTCTTCCTTTAGTTTATCATGTAATGTTTTAAGATTAAAATACAAGATTCATTGCCCAACTGCCTCAGGTTTTAACAAACGGTGCCTCAGCAGACAACATGGCACAGCCAGACTTCCCTCCGCTCCATCTCTGCGTAGGCCTTTTTCACAGCTGATCTTTTGACATGTTACAGTAAAAACGCACAGGTGAGAATAATAAAATGATGGCTGAACTCCATTCAGCTGTTTCAGTTTCAGGGACCTGGCGTTGTGTGTGCTGGCTCACTTTCCCACTCTCTGGTCTTACTAGGACACTTGGACTGAACAGAGCCATTGTTATTGTTACCACTAACATCTGTGCTTTTGTCAAACTATTACGTGTCAAAAAATCAGCTGTGAAAAAGGCCTATTGTGAATTTTTACAATACAATATGCAATACCATACTAAACTTGCATTGTTCTAAGCCCTAGATAGTTATATCAGTACTTACAATTGTCAGAAAACAATGGCTTGAACTATAATGATGTGAAAAATTATCTCTAAAAATGTAACTTTAAAATAAACAAGGTGACAGCACTCAGCCTTTTGAGGTTCTCATCCAGTATAACATGATCCATTTATTTTTAAATTTAGCAAAATGTGTTTTATTAAAACTATAGAAATGCTCAAGTTTAAATATTTCATTTTCGATATTCAGAATTCCATGCTGAATGATCATGAGGTCTCAGAGTATGTTTAGTTGGCAACTGAGTTGAGAGTGATCAATATTTATTGTATGATTCAGCCATTCAAAAAAAAGCTCTGAGAAAATGGTTAATTTATGTCTTTTGGAATTGCTACTGTACGATTTTTACCTCAACCAAGGAGTTTGAACCCTGTATGTCTGTTTGTTGGTTCATTTGTTAGCTGGATTAAGAAAAAACAACGGAACCAATTTCCATCAAACTTATTAGAGGGATGGGGCCTGGGTCTGGGAAGAGCTCATTAAATTTGAGTGCGGATGTGGATTAGGGGGCAGATTCAGAAATGTTTTTGTTTTCTTACTTTCTTTAACTATGCTTTATGAGATATATAAACTATTTAGGTTAATAAACCACTTCCATTTTCCATTTCTACTCTAAAAGCTCAACAATCATGTAGAACTGTTCGGTGGACGTCAATGCTCGAATTTACATAGTTGTTGCTAGGGTTCTTTTGAGTCATTTTTGTTTGTTTGCCGGTTCACTTTTTTTCTGACCCAAGTGTATAATTCAAGCAATTCCAGTCTCCGGCAATCCTAAACTAATCACATTCCCACAAAGGCTTCAGTAAATACAGTAGGTCAACTAGGAATTTAAACAACTGTGGCATCCTGGGGAAAAATCACAGAGAAGTGAGCACAGAGCAACTCCCAGCTCAGTGATGCCCCAAAGGAAAGACACTCGACACCACTTTATTGCAGAAGCAGATGATGACCAACCTCCCGCGTGGAGTTCTAGGTCAAAGTCTAACTAAAGAAAGACAGATCTTTAACTTAGGGATTTCTAGGTCAGACTCGTGATCCCTGGGGTTTCCGAAAATGCTCCAGATTCCCAAGAAAACTCTTTGGTAATATTTAGCCACAACATTCCTTAGATTAAAGGTTAAGCGTGACATAACACAATGTCCACTGTGATTTCTGTGTAAATCAAGGGTGTTGGAGGGATTTCAATGTATTGCAATTGTCTAAGTATGTGGCTCAGATGGAAAGATTAACTGTTATTGTCATTTAATTAATCAAGGCACAACAAAAGCATCAACAGATAAGAGTTGACAGTCAGACGAGAGTGGTATCTTCTATTTCCAAAACAATAATGTCTTATCCAAAAATAATGTTTTCTTTCTATCTGCAAATTAGTCTCATGAGCTCAGCCTGAAAAGGCATTTGGACCTCGTACTCCACGAAAACCCAAATGTCAAATGAATTAGTCTGTTTGTGCTATAAAGGGGAAAACTCTTTAAGCCACTTTCCCACTGAGGTTGAGAATTAATTTCCTTTCTTAGATACATTTCTTGTTATCACATGGCATGTCATCTTTTAGCTCAGCTGCTCATGGTATGTGTGGTATATCCAGGGCACATATTCAGAATCATACCAGCTATGACTTGACATTTTGCAGCAGCAATTGAGTACAAGAGGAAATGTTGCTCAAACAGTCCATCACGTCACATCAAAGAGCGACTCATATGGAAGTAAGCTTCGGTGTTATTACTCCTGAAGCCAATTTTCTAAAGTCTCACAGACCCTGGAAGTCATTTTCACCACAGTGGCTCCAACAGACTACATAGTTCCACAGCTATTAATATCATGATTATTACTTCAGTTGCTGCAATCCCTTGGCAACAGGACAGTGCAGCAGGAGTTCAGGTCAGGATACAGCTACCTTGATGAAAAGAGACCATTGTTGCCTGAGACTTGGACGGCACCCTCCTAAATGTCTCCAGAAGCTGTTTAAACAATCATGTTAGCTCATTAGGGTCGAACGCTAGTGCATCATCACTACAAGAAACGATAATGACACTGAAAATAATAACTTGACCTGAAATTAATACATGGTAATAATTTATGCCATGGTTACCAGGGAGCAGAGGATTTTGGGGTTTGAGGAAGCGCCATCCCCAAGCCAGGGCTGTCATTAATGTGGTAATGTTTTTCATATTTGAAAGGAGATGTATACGCTGTGAAACCACATCCTTGCCCCAAACATGAGTGTGCTACTCCAATGTCACGCTTGCTCATCACATTCCATCGTCTGCATTGACAGAGCATGTGTTCGTTTGTTAATGCTGCCTCATAAATCAAGGGTCACATATTTACTTTCCAAATATATTAAAGTTCTAACTTCACGTGAGAGCTCTGTCCAGACTGTAAGATGTTGATTAGAAGATACATTTTCAAGCACATGCGCGTTCGTTTAACTCATTGTCCCACAAAGTACTCTCATCTTGATTATTGAGCTTTCTATATTTTCTTATAAGATATTTTCTTAAGCCATGTTGGACCAACGCTTTCAACAGATTGGATGACATTTTTACAGACGTTTATGGTCGTTTACACCCTGACTTTCTGCAAACTTTGTCAAAAATTAGGTTTATGCTGATGTTTCGTCTATTTCTATCGTCCATAACAAAGGCTTTAAAATGAACAAAAAGACAAATCAAATGGCAAATATATGCAGTATAATGTATCTCAACATCTACATTGTTTCATAAAAATGTCTGTACAAACATTCATGGTTCCAAGAGGATAAATCACATGCTTTGGAAACTGATTTTTTCTTCAGTGCCACCATGTAGTTAACATTTGTGGCATCTAAGTTAAGAACTATTGGATACATTGTCATGAAATTTAAGTTGCCTTCAGTATGAATTGCAATAACTTTGCTGATCCATTTACTTTCAATCTATAGCCTTATCTTCAGGTCAAAATCTTAAATTTTGTGATGGTGACACAATTTAGCATTTAGCTCAAAACCTCACAGTGTCTATAAACACCCTCACAGAGCTACTATCAAGATTTAAGACTCCCGGTCCTGTTTTTTATTTACTCATTTTGTTTACATTTTTTTCGGCCCTAGAAGAGGTGTATGTGGTGGATAATGTAGACAATCAAATGACTGTTATGTCCCAACTAAAATTCAAATAGATCGAATTTTGTTTTCCTACCAATCTCAGGAGGAGTAAAAAAGACTTTTCTTTGCAGCGCTGCAAATAAAGGGAACACTATTTCAGACAAGTGGTGAAGGCCTTCACAGACTCCCTGTAGTTCTTTGTGGCATGCAACTCATAACCGATGTAAAGGGTAAAGGTCAGGTCTCCACTGAGAAGACCTGGTTCAACAGTAGAAAAAATAAACAGCGGAAACAGAAGGTGGGAGTAGAATGCAGGTCCATGTATCGCATCAGGTTGAAGGACCCAAGCTATTTGCCAATTGGAAGTGATGTGGCCTCTTCTCAGCTTCCCAGAGCGTCTGCTTTGCTCTGGCAGAGTGTTTAAAGCACCACAAGGCCGTTTAGACACGTGAGGAAATGACACATTCTTGACACGATGACCTTTCCTCAACTTGACAGCTCCATCGGCAGCCATGGACAGAAACTGTCAACGGACCCCACAAACACGTCTCGACATCCTCAAATCAAAATATTGTTAAAATATAACACAAGTTTCCTTTCACACACTGTTTTAGTATCTCAGATACATGATAGCTTGTTTCTAACGAGAATCAACAAACAGCATTTTCTTAATTTGGTCCTCATAGAAAGCCTTTTGAATTTAGCTGCGTGCTTGTCTTAAATCAGGATCGGGTCATAAAGTTCTTCTTTTCTTTATTACAGAGTCACTTTCCGGCTGTGATCCTGTTCCTATCCAAACACAGAGCTGTGGGTTTTGAGAAATCAGACAATTCTAGGAAAAATTGACAGCGCTGGCACAGATGCTCACAGCAACGTAAGTAATTATAAAAATTTAAATACTCCTGAAAGCTCAGTTGAGGTGAAACCACTGAAAGGGAAATTGAGGTTAGAAAGTAAAAAGGCATAAATGGCCAGCGACAACCCAAGACTATCTACTCCAATTTATAGCATGTGCATCACAATTAAAATACGGTTTTCTAATCAGCTAATCTAAGTGGTTGCCATGGTTCCATTTTTTCCCTTGTGCTTCTAGTGTTTTTCCTACTTCCCCTTGTGTCTCCCGTCTTTCTCTGTCCATTTCTCTCTGTGTATGAGTGAATTCACATGACTGAATCCAGTGAGTATAACTAGTCTCACAGGCCATCAGATGAACAAGTGCTGCCACTTGGTGAGCATATGTCTTGTTGCAGAGTTGCAGTCTGTAACTTCAAAAGATGAGAGATTTATCATTCACTTGAAACAAGAGAGCAGATTTTTGTCCTCGTGTGCAGAAATATTTGCCTAATGGGCACATTTAGTTTGGGGAAAAACATGTAATGTGATGAATTATTGTTAATTGCTCGTATCCCAGACACAGCTGTACAACAACGCATCGCGGACCTGGTAGCAGTGATGGAAAACAAGTGAAGTACTCTGTTCTTTATTATATACTTCTACTTCAATAAAATATCGTGTCAGAGAGATATAAGACAGAATTAATGTCTGTACATTTTACCCCACACATTTAAAGTCAGCTAGAGCACAATCAAATAACTTAATCTACCATTAAGTAGAAAACAGTTAAAAAAAAAGGCTCATCTTATCATTACATTCTACACAACACTCACTTTTACTTTTGATACTTAAAGGCTTTTTGTGGATTATAATTATGGGCATTTACTTAAGGTTTATTTTGAATGCAGAGAACTTTTATACAATGGTATGTTTTTAATTTGACTTAACTGTCAATAAATGCTCTCATTCCTCACTCAAGCCACCACTTGAGAGAGAGAGAGAGAGAGAGAGAGAGAGAGAGCGCCATCCTGAACTACAGTGTGACTGGTTTAGAGTGACTGTCTGGACTTTGAGACATTCAGTGTAGATAAGATTATCTGTAGTTCCAATGATCCTTTCACACTAGACAATGCAGTGTTTTCCCATTAGCCTCAGATGCCGCGACATTCTTCAGTCCAGCTGAGAACTGTCAGACTATGCACACTCCCACAGACACAAATATACAGTCTTGCCTGATTATGTGAATGCAGCTGTGCGATCTCATTCCCACACCAACGCACCCTGCTGCACTGACTGAACAGACCTGAGGTCAGCTGGACGAGTGAGTCGCCCACCCAGCAGACAGAAGAGTCATCACCAAAGTGTAAAACAGTGCAAGGAGACTCAGCACTGTAGATCACAGTAGTTTGGCTAGACAGTATATTGTATTGCCCAGAAATAGAAACAGAATCCTTATTGCCTCTGAAAAAAGGCACTTATATATATATAAAACATATGGACATGTAATATGATGCCTGGTCCCCCCTGGTAGTTCCGTTTGGTGGTTTGCTGTAGCTGCACTTTTCTTCGACTGCAAATGTTTTCACCTTGTTCTTAGATATTTACCTGAGTCTCTGGTGACCTTTGTTCCACACGTCAGCCTTGTCAGACCTTTTCGGTTTGGGTGGACACGGTTGGCGGACAGTTGCTAAGAATGGTAAAGAAGTTGGATTTGACAGTATAATCACACGACCAGTGTCGTTGCCTCGTGCGTCCTGAGACAAAGGAAAACTTTGGCTTCTTTGAGCTGACGGCTTTTGCTAGTTTGACACTTTATCCTTCATGTGTGTTGTTGTCCCTTCATGTACAACTAAGAATACACATTTGTAATCCCTAAAGCCACTTACCTATGCCTTAATGGATACGGCTATGATTAAATAAAAATATAAAACATGAAAAGATTGTGATAGTCTGTATCTCAATACTTTCCCCGGCCCTGCGAGTGGTACCTACTGTACTGAAGAAGCAGATCTTCAACAACAGAGAATACATAGTATTCAAAGACTTGATCAAAACAACTGCAGTTCATGCCAAATGTCACTCAATCAAAAGTAAATTGATTGAATTTTTTGTTTTTTTTTTAAATTGTTTTTTGGGGGCACAATGTTTTGCTGTAGAATAATGAGCATTTTTGGATGGCCCCACTCATTAACAACAGTGCTTGTGTTCATTATGATGAAGAAACACATTGCTCAGTCAAACCGTGTGGCTCCTTTGATAGCTTTCAGACATCTTTGGCCCAGATTTTGGTCTTTTCATGAGATCTTTTAGACTGTAAACCATCAGAAGCCAAACCCTCAAACCAAGTCATAAACTATCCGCACACCCGCACAGGTGTTTTCAATTACTCTGGATGATTAGTCCTGGTCAGGTTGAAAAATGGGTGGAACTATGGTAGTAATTTATGATGTCACAAAACTCTTGGTATCAATAAGAATGATTGCCCGTCAGCAGGCCATCCTGCACAAACAGGTGCTACAAGATCAACAGGAGAGAGGAGCCGTCAGTCAAACACTGAGAAGTGATCTGAATGGACTATAGGTGTGCAGAAACTTTTACCCTTAAATAACCCTTTCAAAGAAATTACTATAATGCCAACTTTTCCCAAAAATGTGTCATTCTCATGTTTACAAGCTCAAATGGGGCCTCACAAAGATATAAAGTCCTGACTACACAGTTTTTTAGATTTTGAGTTGACTAACAGACGTGGTGATCTGTGATTTTATCGACCAGCAGAATATAGCATTATCACTGCCAAGTGGAATATTCCAAAACAACTTTATATGAATACAATATTCTCTCTTCCAAACACACACATACTGGGCCTCGTATCCTGCTCGAGGGGGATGGAAGATGGAGAGCTTGCCACAGAAAAGAAGTCAAAATAATAAGCATGGGACACTAAGCACATAGTTATTTATTACATATACATGGGTCCCATTATGTTAGCCCAGCAGCACTTGATGTAAAACTTAAAATTATGGTGGATTCCCATGGTTCGCCTGTTAGCTTAGTATGTAGTGCGTCGTGCCGAAAAGAACTCAACTTTTCCTTATGAACGTACCTTCTCAACCCAAGTTGCATATTTAAGAGCAGGTGTTCTGAGAGAAGAGTGGGGATAAAAAAGCACCATTTTCCCTTTTGTCCCATTAAAATGATTTTGAAGCTGTTTTTTATATTCCATCACAACGGTCACGGATTACACACTAGAAACACTGCATTCAAGTTATACATTTTAAAATGTTTACTTTTATGTATCTGATTGACCAATGCAAGTCTCCAAAACAGAGTTGATTGTTGGGAGGACATCAGATGTTGGACAGGGTCTAGTGTTGATTTCGCATTTACTGAAACAGTCATTATGCAAGCAACTACAGGAAGTCGTTTCGCAGGAAATTGTAAACAAAGATTGTCTTAAGCATTTAAACAAACCACCATTGCCCAATATGTTTTGATTAAGCCAGTGGGGATGTCACATTCAAATATATATGGACATGAATTATGATCTGAACACACACACACACACACACACACACACACAAACACAGACAACACACATACCCAACTGGAACTCTGCATGGTTCTAGTACAGTCCTTGTGGATGCCAGAAACTAATTTCGGCCACCACTTGGTGCCAGTTGGCCTAATAACAGAGTGCGTCGGGAGTCAGCTTCTGCTATGAGGTAATGTGATGAATGTGAGGTATCCAGCTCAGGACTACAGTTTGTTCTGCGAGCAAAAAATGATGGGAGGAAACTTTGCACTCCAGAGGAGGAGAGGTACAATAGATCACTATCTTTGCCGGGATAAATGGAGACATCCTGTTGTTTTGCTTCCAAGTAAGACATCTCTCAACACCAAGTTGTGTTTTACAGTCATAATCTTCTTTCTCACAGAGGTCAATTCTGGCAGGTTAACGGATATTCAAAAAATATCAATCACAATAAGAGATACAGATGTTTTTGTGTGATAAAATTCAGATGATATGAGTTGATGCAATTACAGTAAGTACACGTGGTGTTGGAAGCAACAATGTTGTCAATACAGCAGTTTTTACAGATGCTGAAAAGTGTTTTAGATGCTGTGACATGATGGCACTTGAGCTAACGCACAACAAACTCGACTTAGAGTTGTAGTGATGGTTTTCCATCACAGAAATTAATGTTGAACTCCATAATTAATCGTGAGACGGCTAACTGTGAGGGTTTTTTAAATTTAATTTTATCAGTTCAAGTCTTTTGAATAACCTTAAACTATACAAAGGTTAGTTGTAAACTGCTCAAGGTAAAAAAAAATACTAGAAAAAAAAGAAGGTTTGGGCATCAAAAAATTTAAAAAAGATTTAGGTATTTTCCAGGAAAGAAATTTGTCACATTACAGATTTCCAGCAGCAATGGAAGTAGATTAATACATTAAGTGTGTAACTAACTGTGTTAACACACTCTGTGATGTATTAGAACAATATTGTACTGATGAAAGACCAACATATCTGTTGAAACTCCCGCAACAGGGTCGGGACGAACATTTTAAACAAGTTGCTTGGTGCTTGGCTTCTGAATGAGTCAAAATGTTTGGACTGAGTTTAGGATCTTAGATTTCATTTCATTTTTATTATTTGTTCTCTGCTTTAATTTCAGAGACATAACACAATGGTGCAATTTCAATAAACTATGCAACAATAGCGATTTGTCTTACACTGTATTTATCCTGTATCACATTTTTGTTATTTTTATATTTACCCTGACTACTGGCATACCGAGGAGCGGGGTATTGTTTTCACCCCTGTCTGCTGAGAACTGACTGTTTGTGGTGTGAATGCATACAACATTCAGGATACGGGTGATTCTGCCTGACGAAGGATGGTAAAAACTTTATGGATGTTTCAACGGGGACACCGACAAGCGCAGGATTTCTCCCAGTATGGCTGATGGTTATTGTGTTTGTGAGCGAGTGAGTGAGAGAAAGAGAGAGTAAGCGACAGCATGGCAGAGAGCTCTGCACACAACTCTACAAATGAAGTAACGTGCATTGACTTAGAGATCTGTTATGGCACGTTCATAACAAACAAAGTTCAAATATTTCAACTTGAGCAAATTTCGCATCTTCGCATTGCCTGGTGCGAAATTTGCATTTAATGTTGTGTAAATTGTTTTTGTATCATTATGAAACTGAGGAGGGACAAATAAAAAATATAGTGTATATATAGTAACCTATATACAACGTGCATATGGTATGCATCCCCCTTCCAATGCTTTTCATTCCTTACGTTTATATTGCGTCTTTACATATTATTGCTTATACTGATCCTTCTATTATGCAATCCCTTTTCCTACTGCAATTAGAAAAAAAATTCTAAGTGGAACAAATAAGGGAACTATCTTATCTTAAATTTCATTAACAATGGAGGTTTCCTAAAACATTTGACCAGTAATAAAGGCACTGTTCAGCAAAATCAATCATCAAATTACCGTTGTAGTGTACAAGTGCAAAACAAAGCAGCAGTGTGAAAATCCAAAGAGTCCCTTACCACTTTTCTCCTCCAGCAGCCACATGTTGCTGAACCGTGTATCCAAACTGGGCTTGTTTAGGGCCTTTGATGATCCTGTGTTTCTTTGTGTCAATATTGAAGCAGTCGTGGAATCCTAGAGAGAAGAAAAGACAAAGTTTTTATCAGCACTGGCAAAAGAAGAGCTTAAAATCTGTACCATTAATGCTCTCAGGCCCAGTACTCAGTTCTGCAGCATTAGTGTGATCTGAAGAGAACATCTAGATTCAGTGCCAGGTGGTATCTGAGCTTGGATGTTTGCGCAAAAAGAAAGACAAATTACATTATCACTGATTAGACATAAGCATATGGCCTAAGTGCAACAAATAGCGGCACGTCTTCTTTACTCAACCTTAAAACACATATCCCGACCCTGTCTCATGTCTGTTTGTCCCCCTGCGGCAGTTTAAACACAGACTTCCCGCAAAGGAAACAGATTAGTTGTGTAAAGCAGAGCAGCTGAGCCATCTGTCACATTTGACTGATATTCTTCCATCAGACACTTGCAGAAGCACAGCGGTTTTGGTTAAGCGGCATAGTATCACAATGACTCCTCTGGTACGTGTCATCACAACATGTAAGAAGCCTCCACCACCAGTGGGGAAGGAACTATAAAAAGGCTCTTGGAAACTCTGTTTATAGAAAGAAATTACAAAACCCCTACACTGCATTAGTGCCCAATATCTTGCAACTACAATAATGAGATCATAAAAAGGGACTCCGCAATAAGTTCTGTTAGCTGGTGAAGTGTAGCGTGATGTGGTCAAAGGGGTATGAAGTAAAAGCCATAATAGGAACTGATCTAAAAAAACAAAAAAACAACGTTTCTCCTGACTTTGTACTTAAGTTTATCTCACATCTTTGGACATCTCACCAAGTGGTAAAAAAAATAAAAATCAGTGACTGTTTTCAATTAAAATTCCAATCAGAGAAGGTATTTTTCAGATCTTGCTTGTCACCAAATTCCCAATTATGGCTAACTAATGGTGGCAGCTTCATGTGGCTCTAAATTTCCATGAAAACAGGAAGCCTGAGTGAGGACATTGGAGGTGGGATTGGGATTTTCCTTTTGGAAACTCTCTTCTCCTCGAACCATCTCTCTCCGTTCATATGTGTTCTACTTGATCCCCTGGTGATCTCCGTTTTCACAAGCTTCCAGACTCATTTTAAGTGGCTGTTGATCAGCGTTGTTCGGTTGATGTTTCTGATACTTTACGGCCAGCGATCATGTTGATCTTTACCCTAGAGCTCAATGATCCATTAAATCCCCAAATATACCAACTTGGATTTTTTGGGGGGAAAGGGACTATGAAGAAAAGAGAGTATGAAGAAGAGTGAACTTTACGTTCGACGGGACAGTGGTTTTGTCTTGAAGGAGTTGAAGACGGTTGTGTTTTCTCACAGTTTGAGCGGTGCAGCTGAACTGAGCGCACAGAGGCATCTGCTTCTAACCACCACACGACCCCCTGCTGTTGGACTTATTCAGTCCCTCACGCTGCACGTCCCCACTCACAGCTCACTCCCCATCTGTTAGGCTCTCAGGTCATGTCAAACCAAGTGAGCCTTTTTCCGCTGCAAGGGGGAATATCGGTTAACTGCTAACAACAAGGTGAAGGAATGCTTGAGTTAAAACAACAGGGAAATTCAAATTAGAGCACAACAAATAACAGATGAGTTGGAATTAAAGGACCTGGTTAACTTGTAATGATGTGTATCAGAAGTTCAACTGGTTCTTAGTTGTGCTTTTTTAATGGCAGTTATAAAACTGATTAAAAAAAACGCAAAGTTCTTAGAATATTGTATAAAAGATCTATTAATGATCTTAGGGTTACTTACTGTTTTCTACAGTCGCTATGACTGATGTCGCTTCAGTTGCTTGTAACTGTCTAGCTGATATCAAGGACCAAATACTTAAATCATTTGGACCATTCTCCTGTTATATTTATCTACAGTTGACTCTTCTTTGCTTGCTGTTCTTTGCTATCAATGAAAACCAATGACTACCATAGTATACAACTGTCAGCTAGCCAGAGACAAAAGGCAAAACTTTTGTTTTCTTTCAATGTCTCTATATATACCTGATTTTATTACCTTTGGTAAGCCCTGGCTGTAGCATTTCTCCTCCCTGCCATATAACCTGTGTGGGTCATTGTATAATTTATATCCGAGCTGAAAGTGACTCCCACTCTGCACCTACAGTACAATGATACTTTCAAAATCAAGTGCGAGTCTGTTTGTAAGGAACCGAAGGATGAGGGTGTGGATGGATGGATCACGTGGCCCAGACTGTGGGAGATAATACATGTTTATGTTTTCCAAGCAATTTGCACAACTTCCTGCGTGACACTTTCAGCTCAAGGGCAGTTGTGATATTCTTGAGACTACACAACCAGTTTGAGTATGTTATGGTTCATTTGAACATTTTGTCGAGATACATTTCAACCAGGGCTCAAAAGATGACGTACAGCTGCAACTCAGCATCAACCAAGCAGATTGGATTTATTTGTGTGGGCGTACGGTTGTTTGTGTTTTGACATGCAGAGGACGGGTTGTGCTCTGAGCAGCTGTATGATGCAGGAAAAATGGTCACTCGACAGAAATGTGAAGTTGTCTGCATTCCTCAGATAGTGACTATTTAGGCGTGTTATTAGATTGTCTAAACAAACAGCAAACCAAATATCTAACCATGCTCTTCCTTAGTAAGTCTCCGTGAACCCGGGACTGAAACTGAGAGTTTTCCGGCCGCAGGTACTGTCAAAATAACTGTGCCACAAGTTTTACCACAGGACATTGAGTGAATTGACATCCACAGAGTGAATAAGTCATTCATTGTTTAGGGGGTTAAATCACACCTTGATTGGCACAACCATAGACCATTTGTTGTGTTTCATGAAAACCTCCATTAAACTAAATCGCCATCTTTGCCATGCAGGCTCTTCATATAAATATTGACACATTCTGCAGATTGCTCATTTCCTGCAGTATGAATGGATCAAATGTTCAGCTGGTCTTTCATCCTGCCAGCAAACATCCTCTGTGTTTCTGTGTTTCTGGAAACATGAAAGTGGTGGCTGAAAATAGATTGTTGGGAAGAGAAAGGTGCATGAAAAATAAATAAAAATCAGCAGGTGACTTTTGACAGTGTCACACCGCAAAGATGTTCTTACAAATGGAGGGCAGTGAGCCGTATCACTCTGGTGTCTCTCCATTGCTGTTCAACCAGAGCACGGAAATGTTCTGGTACAGCAGCTGTTTGAACGCTGAGATGGCTTTGTGAGCACGGAAAATTAAATTTTCCCAACATGCCATCACAGAAAAGCTGAGGTCTGACCAAGAAATGAGCAAAAGTTAAGACTGGTACATGGGAAAGTGTCAGGGTGAGAGCATGAGAATGGAGGTGATCCATTTTTCCACAATGCGGCGAGGCAATTTAATATTCCCAGTAATATCAGCAGCTTCTAGCGCAACGTCGGATTCTTGCTGTGTTTCCTGTGTACCGGCTTCCGTGCCCAGATAAATAAACCTCAGGCCGGTGGCTGCCGGTGCGACCCACATTAGCCCACTGCTGCCTTTGGCTCAACACCAAGCTGCAGGAGCTCCACCACAGACACATTGACATGGAGCAGCCGTGTGGGAGCGTTGTGCAAACTGCTGGCTGGGAGACGTCCTCGTATCAGACATGCACGATAAAGTTCTTTTGTAAGATGATACAGTGCGATATGGTAAGGATTTATGAAAACGCACTGATGTGTGCTCTTCTTTACTGCTGTTTATGATCAGTTCTGGTATGTGTATGTGATTGTGTCGACGCTACATTTATAACTGCATCTGGCTGGTGTTATATGACCAGTGGCATGACTTTTTTTTTTTTTTAACAAATATAAGAACCCCACATGAAGTAAATCTCAAAGGCAACAGAGTGTACTGTCCATTGATCCGTTCTGAGTTTCCATCACAGTGGTTTTCTCTGGAAAGATCCTTCACAGTGGGCAATACACTCTAAAACATTTTGGCACATTATCTTACTGTTACCCCACGCCAGTGTAAATACTCAAAGAAGCATAGGGGTATCTAAATCCAGATGTTCCCTAAACAACAGCCAACTGGGCAACTGCTTAACAATCAACAAGAAGCGGCTCCAGGGAGTCAAACCGAGTCTCTATGGCAGGATGCAAACCACCAGCTATCACACACAACTACATGACACTGTCAAGACCTTTGCATAGAGTTAGCAAGTGGTGAGTTTGTGTGGTTTATGTATAGGTGGGGCATGAATTGTTTTTGACCAGTGTAATATTAACTCTGACACTAAAACTTCATTAGTCTATAAATATAAACGCTGTAAAACCAAATGAATCTTTATTAACAACATTTTAATGGATGTTGCAAAAATTTGTCATTTTCTATAGAAGTCTATGACAAAATGACTCTACTTCTCACTTGATTTATAATATCAGTAAACATCTTCCTGAGGAATTTACGGTTCAACCGCTACTTTAGTCTTCTTCAATACAGCATGTTCATTTTGTAAATTACATTGGTCTCATTTAAAGTAAAATAGATGATGAATCACAAACCCCAAACACCATATATATTGGGGTGTGTGATTGACAGCTGGTCCGTCCAATCGGTGCATGGTTGCAGGTGTAAGTGGGCGCGCAGTGGACGAGCTCTCAGTTAGACCAACTCCCAATTCTACATCCAGTTGCAAAAAAGCCAAACTTTAAAAAGGCAGTTTGTGACGTCACGGTGGGTTGCCACATGTGCTACGGTATCAATTAACTTAGTGGCGAAACAGAGCTAGCCATGGATTATATTTACGACAAAAAATGTTAAGTGAATGATGATGCAAACACAGGCTCCCAAATTTCCACTGAGAAGTGGCCATGATGTAACTGCGGCCATGCACTGGAGGTTTACTCATTGGGAAATAATGGACTTGGCCTCATTTATTATCAAACACTTCATTAAGTTTTGCTGTTTAATTTAACCAGTCAGAGTATGGAATACCGTAATTTTAGCCTTAATGGACCAGAGGCTTTGTTTTTCGGAGGGACTGTCACTGTCATTATCCAGTGCATTCTACACCTTCTAAATCCATAATGAAGTCATAGTGGGAACTGTTCATGAGAGCTTCATTATCCCTATGGAGTAACCCTATCCAGTGACTATGAAAAGGACGAGATTATAAATTCACATGAGAAAAGTGCTTTTGAGGACATGTGCCCTATGAGGACATATTGTATCTGGGTGTTGAGAGGAAAAAGATAATTATTCTATCGAAGAAAAACTAATATTGGTCTTATTTACATGTCAAACAGTGTATTTGTTAGGCAAAGCACTACTCCCGCTGTTCCCATCTCATAAAGATGAACTATATGAGATGGTTTCACTCAAACTTATCTGGAATGGGATCCTTGGTCTAAAAGTCCCAGGATTCCGCTCAAACAGCAGACTCAAATGCGACCTCCCTCTCATGTGCCTGCCAAAACATCTCCCACCACAGCCAGAATCAAATCTCCTCTCCGCAGACTCCAGCTTCAAGGTCAGTGTCTCCCTCACCGTGGCATTAATCCAAAACCTAGTTCCAACAAATTCCAAACCAAATATTTACAAAAAATAGGTTTCCTCTCCTCCACTCCTTCGTTACGTATTATTTACCAAACCCAATCGAAGATTAATGAACTACTTCTTCTGAAAAGATCGTAGCCTCGTAGACCCTCAAAGGTCTCTTCTTCAACACGTTGTTATGATGCTGCATAGCAGAGAAGGAGTGAATAATGCTTGGGGGTAAACATATTGCTCATATACAGCCACGGTGACAACATGCACAGCATGTTATGGAAATATTGCCCAACACATTCTGTAGAGTGTTTAAACAATGTGGTAACAGTTAACAGTCCAAAACTGAACCATATAGAGCTTTTGACTGTAGCACTACTTAACTTGCTACTGTATATTTATTTGCCACTCATATATATAATATATAAACCTATTTGAGTCATATTGAATCTTTAATTTAAAAAAAAAAGAAGCTTTTTGTAGCTTTTATTCACTTTCTGTCTCCCTCTCTTTCTTTCATTCAGTCTAGATGTGTTACTGTTTTAATGATTTCACTGGTAATTGAACACAGTTCTGGCTCAAGACAAATTAATCCGCATTTGCTGGAAACTTATGGGTGAAAAGATCAGCATCAACTTCCATTGGCCAGACACAAGGCACCTCTGTAGAGCTGAGGTGGGGACAACAACAAATCCACTGAGCTCTGTCTTCCTGCCTCTTAGCATGACACTGTCAAGATGTCATGTTGTGGTGACATTCACACAGACTGTCATCGATTCTGTCACTATTTCTTCAAGTAAAGAATATGTGTGTCATGTCGGTTTTAATTAAATTCTTATAATCAAACAAAAAAGTTATTTAATGTCACCTTTTTCATAAAGGTTTACACTCTGGCTATTTCTGTCAAACTTTTAAAAGCAGCAGAGTCAAAGTTTCCTATGTCTGTTGGAGTCGCTCAAAGTATAACTAACAATTAGAGTGCCATTATTATACTGCAAAGCTAAGCACAGTGAGAAAGGAGGTCAGATTCATACGAGTAACACAACACAAGTGACAGTACACACACACTAAAACAATAACACACACGCATAAACACCTTTCACTCACCTAACTGCTGGCTACAGATCCAGAGCAGGAGGAAGCAGAAGTACTCCATATGTGTGCCGGTGCAAGCATGCATGTGTATGTGTGGGTGTGTGGACTGCTGGGCTGAGGCAAAGAGTCCCAGTGGCGGGCACAGTTAAAGATCCCACTCTGATTGACTCCAAGTCTAAGTTAAAGCGCTGCATATATCTTGTGGAAGTAGGAGGAGACTGTAGCAGAAGGAGGGAGGTCCACTCTGACACAGCACGCTGAAACACTCCTGTCTCTCACACACACTCATCTGACTCAGTCTGTCTGGGTGAATACGCGCTAATGGCTCTGATTTGGCCAACGTTTTTTTTTGTGCCGGACATGTGGAAATGATTTAATACACGATAATGTGGAACAAATTAAATGCGAATTTTGATTAAATGAAACCAAGCTGTAAACTATGTTCAGACACCTCGACGAGTTTTAGGAAATGCACGAGATAACTTAAAACAGAAACATCTGATACTAGATGATAACACAGGGTCCCTTGATTGAGAAGGGGATAGAGAACCAACAACTATAAAAGGGCAGATGAAAAACATTAATCACATTGTCACCATCATTTCAAAAGATATTGGAAAATGTCAAAAAGTAAATAAAATAAAACATACAGTAGCACCACTGGTCCTTTACTAATAACAGACCTAAAAGCTTCTTCTGTCAGACGCAAGCTATGTACCGCAAATGCTATCATCATGGCACGACCACAAACTAACCAATGTATTAACAGTGGGGTGCAATTGTATGGTTCGTATGTTACCTCATACCGCTGCAGTCGAACCATCCAGTCCTAACTACAGAAAAGTATAATGAGCCCACTTACATAATAAGACAACGCTCATGTACATTAGCATTCCTGAAATCCATTTGTGGTCACCTGGTGGATCTCCAGTGCACCACTTAACTGCGTGTGCGCCACAGAAAAGAAAGGCCCCCATTTTTACTTGGGTTTGGAAAATGATTTTCTTACGAGCAACAATTATAGACCATGCTCAGATACATGAACACCTGTGTTTGTATAAAAAGCCACTTGTGTATCTGTGCGCGGAAATGTTTGGAGGGTATACATCAATATATATAGCAATGTTCTATCGGCAAGTTTGTTACAAATGTTACACTGATGGAGACAAAGTCATGATTTTTATGCTAATTTAATTAATCAAATTGGTTTGTGTTATACTGAAAATAGTAATATAATTAGTAGTATTGGTAAGAGCTGCAACAGTTAATCGATTAATCAATTAGTAATCGACTACAAAATTAATCGGCATCTATTTTGATATTCGGTTAATCGGTATTAGTCGGTATAAGTAGTTTTTATGAAAAAAAAATTAAAATTCTCTGATTTCAGCTTCTTAAATGTGAATATTTTCTGGTTTCTTTGTTTGTTTGTTCTTTGTTCCTCTATGACAGTAAATGAAATATCTTTGGTGTTTGGATAAAGATCGAAACACGTTCAACATTTTTCACAATTTTTGGACCAAACAACTAATCGATTAATCGAGAAAATAATCAACAGATTAATCGCTTATGGAGATAATAGTTAGTTGCAGCCCTTTTGCCCATTTAAAGTCATATATTTACTTGTTGGATACAAAAACAGAGCTGAAAGAAGGATATAATTAAATTCTTCACAATACTTGTTCCGCCCTACTCAGGTTTCCAAAGTTAAAGGTGCAACCTGAATAAAATACAGCTAAACTAACTGAATTTCAATTGTTTTGATATTTATGTTATACAACTATTCCATGTGGTTTTTACAGCGTTTTACAATGTGCAAAATATTCTGGCATTGTCTCCATTGGGAGATGAGCAACATGATCAGGCAGCAACAAAACTGCCCAACTTGGCAATAATTACTAAACTTAATGCTGGTGGAGTTGGGGAAGACGATCATGGTTAATTTGGCATCAACATCAGGAACCTGGAGCAGTGAACTTATTTGATATGGTGAATATTTACTGGTGGTTGGCTACATGAAGAGTGGCTTTTATTCACTTGAAAAAAATTAAGGAGGGATGAATGAAGGAGTTGGGGAGAGGGAATAAAGTAGCCTTGTGTCCTGTTTACTTATCCTTGAGTACCACACAGACAGTATCTTGAACACACAGAGAGTCAAAATGTGAGACTGCAGTGCCTGTGAAACTCATCATGGACTTGTTTGTCACACGTCCAGATCTGACATCCATCCCGTGAACAGCTGTTTATCTGAAAATCTGTGAAACTGACAAATATACTTCCTTGGTTGTGAAAGGCGCTTCCCTCTAGTTTGCAGTCAAGGCCCTCACTTCCTTTCAACACAAGAGCGACCGCAGATCACACAAATCAAGCCAATGTTTGTGCTTATATGACTTTGCACAGCCAAGACTTTTGAAAGTTAAAAAAAGAAACAAGCCTTGCTTTCATTACGGGCGATTAAAAGCTCATTGGATTGTTTTCCTCCTTCATCACTGGCCCCCTATGTTTCTTTCAAGTCAGGAAATTAAGCCCCATGCCTGTTTCTGCTGGTGCCTGAAATATCCACATATAGCACCACTGATGTAAATATCAATGGACAGGCTTCGTGAAATGAATGACTGCAGTAGGTGAGGGTAAGTGAGTGAAATGCCACAGTCGAATACAGTACAAATGTTTGCATTTGACATTAAGAATTTCGCCGTCTCAAACCATAAAAACGTCAACATGACACTGGCATTATGTTGTGTTACCTGCTGACATTATATTTTCTTATAGCAAAAGTAGGTCTACTGGGTGAGCAAGGTTTTACATTATGAGCATACTATAATTTCCTTTAAGCAGATTAACAAGATAATACAACAAAGAAACGCTTTATAGGGCAGCATTCCTTGCCCATCAAACTCTATTGGAATAAAACACGCAAATTGCAGGGGAAATCAAGTTATAGGGGTTTGGCAGTCATTACAACATTTAAAAAAAAAAAAAAAAGGTCTCCATAAACATGAAAAGTTTCATAACAAGAATTGTTTCGGGCCCAGTATTGTGGGCACATACTCATCGCTCAAGAATCTCCCACTGTCAGCTTCTAAGACAAATGACAGATCAGAGGGGAACCTACAATTAAGATTAAGGTCTAGTGCTCTGAATGGAGGCAGTGTGCCAGCGCAGTTAAGGAGTTGGTCTCTTTTTTGTTGATGTTTCAAGACCAATGCTTTGCTGCTGACCAAAATTGCCTTGTAGATTATTTAGCTCACTGTCAGTAAGGGAGGGAGGGTTGGGGGGGGACTAGTGTTGAGGGAACCAGAGCCGAGCTAAACGGAGTGTGAAAAATTAGGTTTTGAAATCCTAATCTTTTCCCCTCCTCCGGACCATATAAGCCGTACAGAGTCCCACTGTGAAGTGCAGCCTGAAATCAATACTGAACAGGAGCGGCGCATACATCACCTTTTTTCGGGGGGCCCTCGCCAACACCCTACCACAACTGCAAGCAATTACCTCAATCACCCCAGGATTATCTGTTTGTGTGCGATGCATGGCCGCCTCCTCGGGCTACAACGGGAGCTTTGGCCAGACACAGTACAAGTCTTCTGGGATCAGACGTATAGCCAACCCCCGTCAGAGCCCAGGCTAGGTGCGTGCCTCGTGTTGAGATCCCACCATCATAATGTCGTCAAGTTAGAGACCTCCAAGCCTGGTCTCTGGGGCTTTTATTTAACTGCTTCTTTCTGAGGCATCGTTACTTAAGCACTAGTGCCAGAGCCAGGGAAAGATATGAATGATGCAGGTTTTTGATGCAGGCCAAAATACATTTAAATTACTGTTTTCTGAAACCTTTTCCCCCACATAATACTTTCCCAGCTTTTTAAGTAGTCATGACTTATGTGTAGGGCTTGTCGATATGGCTGAAAACTGTATCACGATATAAGTGTTTCATATCGGTCGATATCGATAATTATTGATAATTTTCATGACCTAAGAAACACAAACACAAGCAAACGAGATGGCGCAGCCAAACGTGATACTGTTACATGTTTGGCTATTAGGCGTGTCACTCCATACGTTGCTAGGTACCAGAGGACGAGTGCCGGCGTATCTAGCGGGCGTAGCTAGCGGCCGGCGTAGCTATCGAACGCATTTTCTATTGATATTGATTACGTGTCTATCGCGATACATATCGTTATCGTTTTATCGCCCAGCCCTACTAATGTGTTGGCAAAAAATGGCCGACTTTCAAATGTAGAAAAACATGAATGGTCTGAGAATGGAGTAGTTAATTTGACAGCCCCTTGGTGCAAGTCATTTTTCTACAACTTAAGAGTAATTAAAATTCGAAAATGAAAAAAAACCATCTCCTGTTTTATACACAAAAAATATAAAAATACAACAACATTTTCTCTCAATAGTCAAAAACAGTGATGTCCTTGATCCTCTCTTAAACCTAATGACATAATCTCCCTAACTCTAAACCTGCCAATGTTTACTGCCAATAATAATTTTTGGGTGAATTTAGAAAACAATATCTCTCTGTCTACTCCCGATTCTCTTTCATATCAATCTCTGTCTCAGGGGATGGAATTCCTCAAAAGGTTCATGAGATCAAAAGCAACAAAACAACGAAGGGAGTGTTCACGCTTTGACTCCAAAGAATCAAGTCAACTGGGAGAGAAGAGGCCCTCCAACTTCTAGTGATACTGATCATTTCATATGCGGTCTCCATATCCATAGCACTATATTTTTTTGAGGTCAAAAGTCATCTCCAGTTCTCAGTTACTGTCGGAGATAAATCTTTAAATCGCTCCTCAAACATTGAACTGTACATACTGCAGCTTGTTGCCCATGGAGATGTAACTTTCCACAAATCACAGCCAAGTAAGGCAAGGGCAGGATGAAACAAAGGTTTTTATAGCGACTGGAGAAACACATTCAAAGCCCTCCGAGGAGATTCTGAGACATGTTACTGTTCCAGCGGCTCATTTTTTGGCCCGGTAGCATCTCCTGCGAGGACGGCGGTGAGAAATCACTGCACACTTCCAGCAAGTATCCCTGCATAAAGCATTAACCTGGAGAAAGTGTTGGGAGGTCATCTGCAGGAAGCTCTTGCCGAGCACCTCTGTCAAGCATTATGTGCTGTACATGAACCAAACCAGGCTCCAACTATTATCCACAGAAAGAAAAAAACGGAGTGGTATGTCAGGCTAAAATCACAGGATAGCATTTCTGTATTCTGATGTAATTGTGAACTGCTGTGAATGTATTTTCACTGACTTTAATGGGGAAATAGGTGGACAGATATTAGGAGAGGGAAGAGAGAATTAGTGGCTGTAATTTAAGCGAATATACAAAAATATTTGTTTATATTTTTTAAGTAGAAGTACTGATTTAAAACTTTTTACTTAAATAAGTACACCAATTATTAGCGATGAAACGTAATTACAGTATAGGAATAAGAACTATGAATAATCATCATGTCAATTGAGAAATTTCAGAATGATAATGTTCATTTTTAATTGATGAGTAAGCAGCATTTAGTGTTTTAAATGGAACTCTAACTTTTTGAACAAATTTACACATGGTTAAGCATTAAACCTGTAACAATACAACTTTTTTTTGCTAAGCAGTAGCAACAGATTTTCTGATACATATAGTGAGTTTGAAAAAAACAGATTTCCCCCTTCAAAGGGTTGTGAAGTAAAAATATAAAGTTGCATGTTTAGAAAATACTCAAATAACTTCATGCTTTTTCAGTTTTTCCCTTTCCTCTCGAGTTATATAATATATACTTAGTATTGAATATTTGTGTAAATCTGTTTTGTTAATTTCCACGTTCCACCAATGTTAAATAACCTACATGCCTTTTCTACTGTGTCAAAAATGTACTGATGATTATATTAATTATGGTTCAAGGATTTAAAACCCACGTCTTTTTATTTCACCAAAAGTATTAAATCATCCTACTGGTATGAGGGGAGATGGTCAACCCGTGTTGAGGCAACACAAATCAAAGCAATGTAACTGGATTTGGATCAGGAGGACTTGAGTGACAGAATGCACTCTGGGAGGAATTCTGTGGTTTTTAGGCCGCAGTGCGAAATCCTGTAACTCCACAGAATACAGCCTGATTTTTATCATTATTTTTCAGAGGGGTTACAGTGTATCTTGAAGACTTTCCCTTTTGTTACTGTATATGAACGCATGTGTATACCAATTATACTGTGATGTGTAAATAAACATAGCAAAGATCTCTCGGTGTGTATATGTGTTAAACTGAGATATCCTTTACTTCGGTTGTGCTTGTGTGAATGTTTTCTAAAGATGGCATTCAGAATAAACAGCCTGTCACAGATGTAAACTTAACCTGAGATTTATGGTTATAAGCTTTAAAACACTGTCCACCCACATAGCTGAAGTGGAAATGCAGAATACATCCCACATCATTACATGCAGGTCACTGAGAGCATCCGCAAATCGGAAATGCAGAGTCATATGCTGGGCTTCTATTAAATTTCAGGGAAATAAATAAGCATTTGACCAACTGTTCTGTATTTCCAGAGCCGAAGCCCGTCCCAAGATGCATTAGATAGAAAGCAGGAGGCAGGACGTATCCTAAACCTCTCAAACAGGCTTGTCATGAATAGACATTATAATCTGAACCATCACAACTACATATTTGGGAAAATATTATCTGGCAATATGGGCTGACTTTGTACTGTGTAAACTGGAGAGAATTTTAGAGTTTTCAAAAGTCAGTAGAAATTCTGAAGCCACCAATTTAGTGGTCATTGAAAGACCTGCAGCATAAGGTACATTTAAAGGTGAGTTCACATCCGTCAGCGACTCACTAACAAGAAATACTAAATGTATATTTGCACAAAGCGACAGACACAAGAAATCTTGTCATTACTGAGCACTGGCTTCAAAAAATAAATTTGACAAAAGCTCTGCTGAAAAATTCCTGAATCTATATTACTAAATCTCTTAATTCTTTTTTTACATTGACAAGTTACCTCTCATAATGTTAAAGGCTCATTCACCTTGAGGAAAACGTGAAGAATTATGCCCCATCCTGCTACTCTTCACAGCACTCTCCACAGAGCCTGGAGCCATCTCCTCAATCACTGTAGGCAGCCGTTGCAAGAAAAAGAAAAAGAAGAAACCTGAGATAAATCTATTGTATGCTTCCTATCCGGCCAAAAAGAGAAGCGAATAAATGCACCTGAGTGTTGTTCTGTTTTGCTCGATATATATATCTGCTGATGGGATGTAAATTCATCAGTCTCAGGCGACCTTGCTCAGCGTTTGTGGGACTTGGCCACGATGAGGGGGTCCAGCTCAGTTCAAGAGTTTGAGTGGGAAGCAATCATCACTGGCATCCTGAATCTACCGCTGGTTCACAGAAATGTTTTTTCCACTTACATTCAGTTTAACTCATCCCCATCACACTGCTCTGCTCTGTCTTAGTGAACACATTTTTCGTTGCGTCCCCTCACCGACACAATCTCATTAGTAGCCGGATGCCTATGGAAAATCCCAATATACGGTAAAAATGAACATATACAGAGAATGAGAAAAGTAAATGTTTCTGTCTGAGCTCGAGTGAGTCATTCTGACTTTTCCAGATCTCTGGCAGAGCGTTGTGCAGGTTGAGTTGTGCCAGTAGCAATAGTGGGGAATAGACTAATGTGGAAACTAAAGCCACACGCCACAAGATGGACGACAATGGAACGCCGCAAAAGCTCACACATTCCAGATTTGGGGCAAAGCCGTGTCTCTCGACACCCAGCTTAAACACAAAGTCCTACTGACCTTATGAAATTACTTCCATGAAGCGTAATTATGTGCTATATGTCAGTAGGGATTTTCTCCCGGTAATGGTTCCTCTAATAATGGATACGATGTAGTGCTGAGTGTGAGACAGTTACAGACATGATATATACGGCCAGCTATTATACAAGCCACATTCTTGTAGTTTTGTGAGTTTCCAGGACATGTTAATATCAAAAATGAAATTACACTCACTCACTAGATTCCTATATCCAATCAAGCAACTCACAAATCACAAGCGCTCGTACAGAGACTTGGGTCATGGCGTCCTGTGGTAAAACAAACTGCCTCCATCATGTCTTCATCATGGGAGAACACACTCCTGTTTCATTGCGTTTGCATTTACATTCATTGGGAGACAGTGGAAAAATTGTACTGGCCTTTTTTTTTTTTCCCTTCTCCCCTTGGATCTGACTGGAAAACCAAACTGTCTGCAATTTTTCTGCTTGTAATTATTAGGTTTCACAAAGCTTATATGGAATTATCTGTTGCAGGTTGACCACTCAAACACCAAGTTAAATCCCCTCTCATTGACTTTTATTTTTTTAAATGCAACCCTTATGACAACACATTAATTGGTAACGCAGCACAACTTGTGGTGTGCTGTTTCCAAGGGGACGGGGTACGTCACGCGATGTCATGTGATTACAACCCGGCAGCGAGCTACTGTTCCAAAGTGAGTCTTAACTTTGTTTATTTTAGCACCAGCCTTGGCTGTTATTTTGCTCACGAGAAGACAGATTCAGTTTCTATAACAAATGTTTGTATTTTTCCAAAGAGCTATTTAATTTGGCCAGCAGAGGAGCCCTGCCCTAGATGGGTACTAATCCAGTTCAGTTTGTGCTGCGCACTGCCAAGATCAGAGTCTGGACCTGTCAGGGAGAACAACTGCAATTCACTGCTTTCGTTTAGGTTTTACAAATAAATAAAGCTGCAACTGTTAATCAATGTATCGATTAGTAATGGACTACTAAATTAACCGCCAACTATTTTGATAATCGATTAACCGGTTCAAGTAGGTAGGTTTTTTTAAAGGTCAAAATTCTATGATTTCAGCTTCTTAATTATAAATATTTTCTGGTTTATTTGCTCCTCTATGACAGTAAAAATAAATATCTTTGGTGTGGGCAAAACAAAAACATCATCTTGGGGTGTGGGGAAACATGATCGATTCATTTTGAACCATTTTATGGACCAAACAACTAATCTATTAATCGAGAAACTAATCAACAGATTAATCCATATTGAAAATAATCGTTAGTTGCAGTCCGACAATTTTTGTGCTTATCTCTGCATTTATTTAACTGTTCTTTGTGCACAGATAGAAACAGGAGTAAATAATACTTGTGATAATAGATTGATATAAATGGGATGACAATCATTTCAACATTCCACATTAAAGTTTAAAGTAGTGTGAAAAGAAAGAAAAACAAGTCTTATATATATAATGTGAGGATGGTATTTGTGGCTTGTGCCTTTGGGGATGGATAACTAACCAAACTTATAGATCTGGTGCCAGAGGTCTCTCACCGCCAGAGGACTTGCCCTTAGGTCAGCCTAACTCCCCCATAGTCAGAGGCCCCAGGACACTGGGGGACATTTTGAAAAATAAATATGAATGTGTCAATGGCGCCACTTGGGGTCTGAAGATTTGAGGAGCGGGTTTGTGACCAGAATAAATGAGAGTAGATAAATGAAGCAGAATAAGTCTGGTCAGGGAAAACAAAAGAGCAGGCTTTGCCCCTCTCTTATTACCGCCACTTAGTGCAGCTTCCCAGTGGTTAAACCCTTTCACTGTGGTTACACTGGGAAGCTTGTGTGACACCTATAAAAGTGTTTCATTCATATAAATCATAGCACAATGTGAAATGAGTCAGGAATGTTATTGGTGTCTCTGGTGACCACATGATCAAGAGAACAAATTCTGTTTACGAAGTGTCAACTATTAAAACTCTACATGTGCACAAAGGCCTGACTGATTCAAGAGCAGGCTACATACCGCTGAGGCTTTCATGAGCTAATGAGTGTTATATATTAAAGGGGGAAAAAGAAGGAAGAAAGGAAATAACAATTCTGCTAAATCTGTTTTCAATTTCTCAGGGAATGCAGACTGTTTACCTTAAATAACTGTACACTGATATGAATGCTGTCCTTAAGAGGACACACCGATCTGTGACAAATTACACAGTCTTGGCTACAGTATATTATGGTCAATGGATTATGTGAGTATGAGTTCAAATGAATTTGGATTTTGGGGCGTTCCAGACACTAATCTAGTCCTTGTGAACGCCTGATCTCACCACAAATCAATTCTCACAGTTTATTACACATAATGGGAAGATGATGAACAGGTTTAAGTTTAAATCACTACAGCGATCAAAGGATCAGTACCCAATTCGTCAATTTGATATCACCGAAGGAACTCAAACGGGATCGGGGTGGCGTCACGGTGCCGTTAAATACACATTTGCTTGCAGAAATATAGACCTAATTTATGTCATCATCATACTGTTGTATAACCTGACTATGCTGGAAAAAATGCAGGCATTGGCATCAAGAGTTTTAACGATTCTCACAAAGACACTTGTGAATGTGTTGTAAGCCACAAAAATGTCAATTTCTTCAACTGTGCCATGTTTAAGGACGTTTTTACAGCCTTAGATTATATTATATGATTGATTGTGATGTCTTGGGGCGGGACCAGGAGTATAAAACACTGATTCTCTCTCTCACACACACACACACACACACACACACACACACACACACACACACACACACACACACACACACACACACACACACACACACACACACACACACACACACACACACACACACACACACACACACACACACACACACACACACACACACACACACACACACACACACAGAGTTGTGGGGCCACTCATTTACATATATTGAGGTATACAGATATACACCCTATACCTTAACCATGGCAACTAAATGGCTAACCTCAACCCTAATCCCGTCCTTAACCTCATTCAAACCATAAAACCTACCTAAAGCCGAGTCTTAACCCTGGAAAAGAAACATTTCAAGTAGTGAGGATTGACCAAAATGTCCTCACAACAATGCTTTTGAGCTAAGTCTGTCCTCACAACCATAGAAAGACATGTATACACACACTCACACCACAGCCTTGCCAATTATCTAGAGACACTACGTTAAACATATAATGAGCATCACATACCGTCCACAAGTCTACAAAATGAGCCATGGAAAAAAAATAAAGAGCTATACCTTTTCTAAAAACCCCGGAGATATATAGCTGGCTGTTGCCCCTTTTTCACTCTGCCAAACAGCTGGTGTCCAGGAATGAGATGTTTAGCTGGAAATACCGAGTCAGACTTTTAAAACTTTTTTCAACAACCCCTACCGCTCTGTGATTTACTGTGAGAGGACAGCGCGATTCTAGGAGCAGGGTCCGGGGGCTGCCCAGGGTCCCCCGCATGCTGAGTGTCTTTCCTCTGCCACGCACAGGTAAATATGCCCCCTGTGGATGTCAACAGCTGGAACCCCTTTGTTCAATTACATAGTTTATGAGCACCAATTCATTCTGTCCTTGAAGGCCTCTGGTTACTGTACAAGCATGCCTTCAGTTTCATTAAGTGCTCCTGCTTTTCTGTCACTTGCCTTTGGATGCCTTGAGAATCTCACATTTTATCATCGCTAGCCCTTTAATTTGCCTCTAAGCTGATCAGAGAAGCGGGTCAAACCCCTTCACACAGATTTAGACAATCTAATGATTGTTTTTATTTGGCCTTCGAGCCAGAAAGAAATGCAGGCCTCCCTCCTGCCTAATTAGTGCGACTGTATTCTCCCTCACAGCTTCAAATACTTGCTCCTAACACCAGCTGTTTCCACACAGATGTGAGAGTGCGTATGAGCTGTTAGCCGCTACGTACGTGGTGAAGCATCAGAGAGGGACGTCTACGGCCTCACCAGGCAAAACAAATTGGAGATGGGACTGTTTTAGTCACAGCGACAAAAAAGCCCTGGACTTTTACAAACATGCCTCATGGTTATTGGACAACAACAACCATCTGCATTAGTTTCCTGTTTGTCAACCTACAGCAAGCCTTACACCCTTCAACAATTGGAAATGTTTATTTGATCATTCCACTCACATAATCCCAGGATCTCAGAAAGACATGCCAATATCCTCCCGACAGTAGAAAAAACTGAATAATGAACACATTAATGCACATAGTAATGAATTTAGGGAGTACACCGCCTGGAGTGAGGTTTTTGATTGCCCAATATCTTTGTGATATCCTTGAGTTTTCCCTCAAGTTTTTGAATATCGTCCAATCCCCCGGCACATGGAGATTGCATTTGACTTTGTGTCATATTGATTTTCAGACAAATGGACAGATTTGAACAACACCGTGTCCTCCGTTCCATGTGGCGCACATATGCCACTGGTTTCAGGCGGCTGGCACTAATCAGACTTTGCATGCAGTTCCAAGTTTGATTACCAGCTCAATCAAACACAATCAAGGGGAAGGTTGGAATGCAGTCAATCCCAATATAAACAAGGCAACAATAGACCAGGAAACAGAAGGAGTCAAAGAGTAGACATTGATTTACAAAACTGTAACAAATCTTGAACCACCCACCAGACATCAGCAGAGAATGTAATTTCTCTGGGACATTATCGCGCTTTCTAGTAACTGACCTGACTGTACACAAACAAACATGAACCAAGCTTCTTTTTTTCACTTATGGCAGTACACTGGATGGGATGCAGACTGGTGCAGAAGGTTCAATAGCATTCCACTGCTTTTGTGATAAGCCCGAGCCTGTTAGTGTTAAGCCTGGGAATGAAAACTTCAGGCCGGCCCAGCAAGCTGTGTAAGCAACAACGGGAGCTGCTGCATTGAAGAGTGAGTGTCGGACTTAGCGCTGGACTTGGGACCTGGCGTGTCTGCTCTAGTGTCCTTTGAGATAGGGAAGACCACACAACCACATCGTTTTTTTTGTTAAACTACAGTGTTAACAAAGTAGCGTCACAACTCGCTCAGATGGCCTTGGTTAGAAGAAAAGGCGGAAAAGACAAAAAGCACTCCACAGTTTTGTGCGGGTTTTCCAATTGACCGAGGACAGAAAATGATGGTTTCGCTAAATGAGGGTGGTAAAATTTGGATCTGCATCTCTGAAGTCACCAAATACAAAGGAATGATTTACATTGTCATTATCCATGGGTCATTATTAATAGAAGCATTCCCTAACTTTTTAATAAATCCGTTATCTGTGAATTTTATATATATATATATATATACAAATACCTGCCTCAGTAACCTTCTGTCACAGCAACGCCACAAAATATAGAGAAACAAGTCGTGGTAAACTTCAGACCCCGCAGGGAAACCAAATGAATGTCAAGGGTGCTTCACATTAATTAGTGGGAGCCAAGCTAACCAAAGTAATATTAAAATATGCAGAGTCTGCCAAACTGACTTACTTACTCAGTTCAGTTTGCCGTTACTTATTGACTTTTATGAGAGTCAAATATTTAGCCATTGGCTACTGCAAAGAGAAAAATCAGTGAACACGATCAGGGTACCACTTTTACTTTTTTCCGTCTAGACTAACGCCTTATGATGGCATCAGACCTTGACAAAGCATATGGGGCAAAAGTTATCTTTCTCTCCTGTGGCGTCTTTATTTGATGAGAAGTTGTGTGCTATGTTTCCAGCCCCCCCCCCCCCCCCCTTATTTGAGGTCTACTGGACTGCAAAGGTCTATTTAACTGCTACCACATGTTACGTCTTTGTGCTGCTGTCACTGACTTAATGTGAGTGTGTTGTTTTCCAGACTTTGTGCGTGGTGAATGTGTAAGAGAGTAAGGGGAAATATGAAAAACACAGTGATAAACAGAGATAAATAAAGAAAAGATATAGATGTGTGTCTGGTTATTCAATTTGGATCCTTTTCCTCAATTGATAGCAAAACTAAACCCTAAATCACTGATATATTTCCCTCCTTAAGACATCTTAATTGCATTACCTATAGCTAACTCACTGTAACTCAACAACAGATTTAACAAGGTAATTAAAAAGAGCAGGGACAGAGGTTATGCAAGGTTTTAAAATAATTATAACACCGTAAAAAAGTATTAAGTTCAGAGGTGTCTCTCCAGGATGCTGACGTGAATCGGAGTCTAGTGAGGACAAGGAGGGATGGGGGCTTTTTTCCGACTTCGTAAATCTGCCGGTGAGCGACAGGTGAAAAAATAGAACAGATGAGAGGCTCTCTGAAGGGAAACGTGGCCGAAGAGGAGACTTGGACGAATTAAAAACCCAGTGGAAAATGACTTTAAAGAGAAGGCGAGACTGGAGCGATACATGTGTGCGTTGAGAGAATGAACTGGCTGAATTGTCTACACATGGTCGAGCTATGCATCACCTACACAAAGAGGCACACACACTGGTGAGGACACTGCAGTGTGTGTGTGCGCCTCCACAAAATACACAAGACTGATTATGCTTACGACCTCAATCCCTCTCACTCCCACTTGCCGTAAACTTCCTATTTCGGCCGGTCTCTATCAGCTGCTTTCCCCGCCTCAGTTCATTTCTGCATGGTCTTGCTCGCTTGCAGTCCCCCCCTCTTCATCTCATACTCCTTTTCCTTCTCCTTCTTCACTTTGCCTCAGATAAAGGAAGTGGTTTGTGTGCAGACTGTGGCTGGCTGGAACACTGCGCTGTGCAACGGAGATGCCGAAATCTGAGCCCCCGTGCATTAAATGTTCCACTAGAGGAACAATTTCTGTGAGGGGGAAATCACGCGGTGGGCCAGTGTCAGAGGATCCAAAGTGGGGGCTCACTCAGGGTACAAAGGAGAGAGTGAGAGAGAGAGTTGGGGTGAAGGGGCAAATTTGCTCATTACTATAAATACGATAACGTGGCTGTTCTGGTGGTCGAGTTGGTTTTGGTGCACGACCATAAACTGTATAGATTTGGACTCAAATCTGACCACATACCTTTGCTGTATGTCATTGTCTTCTTTCTCCTCCATCATTGTTATCTCTCTCCCTCCCTCTGCTGTCAGCTGGCCAGTAGAGCAGGAAGAAAAAATGAAAAAGACATTAGTTAATGCGAGTACTGTATGTGCAGTGTGTGTGTGTAAGTGCCTGTACATAGACTTCAAACCAGGATTTATTTTATTGAGATTAATTCAAATTTCTTGCAAGGCTCAGTTTGTTAAAATTGGGCTTTCTGGGGAAGTTGTCAATTTGTTGCAATGCTAAGTACTAATGTACCAGAGGGCTACATATCTCTGATTGATTGATTGATGACATCATTTGTAAAACTATGACAATAATTGAAGTTACAGATAGCAATACTTATTTTTTTTCGGTTGGGCTCAGGGTGGGTATATAACAGTCAACTGGAACATTAGCCACTGAATGTTGGTGCAGCTCAGTTTTTCTTAGCTGCTGGATGGAGTCTCAAGACCATGTGTCAGCTGCACTTCAAGCATGAAATTGTTTTTAAACTCCCCTTTTTAAAGTTGCATATGCAAGCAGCCCTTCAGTCTGTGAGATAAGTCATCCCACACTGACTGTTATTATTATAATGCGGTTTTCTGAATGGTGAGTCGGCTGGCGTGTCCTTCACACTCAAGTTAGAAGAGAGAATAACTCACGAGCGATTCCACTGATCGTTCATACGTCAACAGGATTACTACAACAATGAAGGGAATCCACGATGAGCAAATATGTTAGAGAATGTGAGGCCTTGCTGGCAGTTTCAGGTTTCTAAGGAGAAATTTGACTGCACAGCATTTTTGCTGTATGGTGTAACTGGAGGTGGTGTCATTGGGGTTTAACAGCTAAACCAAAAGTATAATATCTACATCTATATTTGTAATTGTTACAGCAGAAAAATTAAATGAACCACAGGTGACTTCAGGCAAGTTTGAACTAGCAGCTAACAAAGTTAACTTCAGTCAAGTTTGATCAGACAGCTAACAAAGCTAACTTCAAAAGTTAACCAGTCAAGTTTGAACTAGCAGCTACCAAAGATAACTTCAAAGCTAACTTCAGTCAAGTTTGATCTAGCAGCTAACAAAGCTAACTTCAGTCAAGTTTGAACTAGCAGCTACCAAAGCTAACTTCAAAACTAACTTCAGTCAAGTTTGAACTAGCAGCTAACAAAGCTAACTTCAGTCAAGTTTGAACTAGCAGCTGACAATGCTAACTTCAGTCAAGTTTGAACTAGCCGCCAGCAAAGCTAACTTCAGTCAAGTTTGAACTAGCAGCTAACAAAGCTAACTTCAGTCAAATTTGAACTAGCAGCTGACAAAGCTAACTTCAGTCAAGTTTGAACTAGCAGCTAACAAAGCTAACTTCAGTCAAGTTTAAACTAGCCGCTAACAAAGCTCGCTTCAGTCGAGTTTGAACTAGCAGCTAACAAAGCTAACTTCAGTCGAGTTTGAACTAGCCACTAACAAAGCTCGCTTCAGTCGAGTTTGAACTAGCAGCCAACAAAGCTAACGTCAGTCAAGTTTGAACTAGCCGCTAACAAAGCTAACGCCAGAGC
Organism: Scophthalmus maximus; assembly: GCF_022379125.1. Classification (NCBI taxonomy): domain Eukaryota; kingdom Metazoa; phylum Chordata; class Actinopteri; order Pleuronectiformes; family Scophthalmidae; genus Scophthalmus; species Scophthalmus maximus. The sequence continues at coordinate 5,542,262 of NC_061518.1, forward strand.
CCCATGGCGTTAACCAATCCCAGCTGACATTGAGCGAGAGGCGGGCGACACCCTGGACATGTCGCCGACGTGACAGAGACAGACAACCATTCACTCTCACATTCGAACCTATGGTCAGTTTAGAGTTTCCAGTTAACCTACCCGGATGTCTTTGGTTCTGTGGGAGGAAGCCGGAGTACCCGGAGAGAACCACAGCGAACACGGGGAGAACATGGCAGCAAACTCCACAAGGAAAGGCCCTGGTGGGATGCGAACCCAGAACCTTCTTGGTGTCATGTGACAGTGCGAACCGCTACAACACCGTACAACCATCTTTAAATATTCTCACAAGTAAGATATCAACGACCATCTTGAAGTTTGTAAATGATTTAGGCTTTTGTTGACATAAAACGATGAGAGTGGAAAGTTCCGGTTGGTTGCTACCTAGCGGGCTTGCGCCAAATAACAAGCTAGCTTTAGCTTTACCCCTCAATAACAATACAGCGCATGCGCTCTCTCTTTCCGTTTCTTTCACAATAAAAGCCCGATTTCAAATTACTCAGCATTTTGCCAAGACGCAACTCAAAAGCAGAATTCCAATATGATGTAATGTCACATAAATAAAATAACTTACAGTAGCTGGATGTGTTCGCTTTGAGCGAATGATTTTGCCGATGACTGTTGATTTGCAGAAGACTAAGATTACTTGATTCAGAATTTCTTACCATAGAAAATCCTTTTAGGAAAGTGAGGGAATGTGATGTGACGTCAACGCTTTCTAACTGCCGTCTTCAACACTTACTATATATCCATCAGCCACAGAACTGAGAAAATTAATTAAATAATGTGTTCCTTGCATGTTCCCTTTAATAAAAACAATTGGTATCATGTCCCAAAATTTTAAACATATGTCGCAGGCAATTTTTACTTCCCTTGAGTCAAAACTATTATCAAAATCGTCAGACAAGTAGAACTATTTATCACAGAGGAGAGATACCTGTGAAATGTAGTCCCGCCCAGAATAACACCTGTTGACAAACAGGGAAATACTTGACATATCTGATGTAATTATTGTTGCATTATTTGTCTGTTCTAATTAGTATAAACTGTGAATATATATTTTCACGACTCTAAATGGAGGAACTACAACAACGTTAATGAAATGTTAGCTTTGTTATGTGCTGCTTTCTCTCTAGGCTGCCATGAAAGAAAGGACCTTACACACTGCATGACCAGCCATTTTGTGTCCATGGGGTTACAGCTGACTTTTAATATCATAGAGGAAATACTGTGTATGCAAGCGATGCTTGGCAGTTGGCACTATCAAATGTGAGGATTTGTTTTCGCAAGACTCCCTTCACCTCTAGCCTAAGATGTCAGTTGTCTTGCCAATGAAATTGCAGTTTCAGACATTGCGAATTTGAGGGGATTGGTGTGATATAGAACCTTTTACAGGTTCAAAACCAAAAAGTGCTTTACATGAAAAAATTACACAGTAGTGCAAAATATAATGTGATCAATGATTTGGATGGCTTGCAAAGGATGTTGAAATGGCCCTGGAATAGGATAGAAAAAAGTTTCCCTTACACTAATTTAACAAATTCCTGCCAGAAATTAAAGATATCAGACAAAGATAAACTTACTACTGCATCAACTAAAAGGAGATTCAACAGAGAGGGTAAATGAGTTGACTTAATTAATTTCATTAATTAATTTCATTCATATATTTCATTAATAGGACATCTTACAGCTCATGATTCTGTCAGCCCACATCTCTAAATATATGTATAATTATTTTTTTCAATTAACCTAATTTTTGATTTCCAAAGTGATTCATAATAGTCATTACCTCCGAAGACGGCAACGGTTGGATTTTCTTTGTTGAATAACTTGATACTGGTCATTCATTTGGAAGAAAAAAATAATAATGGAATGATGACTATTATGGTTTTTGTATTATAACGCCCATAATGCTTGACCTGAGTCCCACAGAGGGAGGATTCTTGTCTCCATTGTGTAGAACAGAAACTATTTCTACAGCACAATGGTAAGTAGTTAGGTCAAAAATCATTAAACCTATATATAATAGTTTGCAAGCATGAAAGAAATCATCAACTCTTCCAAATCTTGAAAAAATAAGAACACCTCACATTGACAGTGCCCTGTAACAAACAACTTGGAGGTAATAACACAATTTGACCACAAGAGCGCAGCAAACAACTAAATATGGTGGATTCCCCCCAAGTTACAAGACTGTCAGAGGTTCAGAAAAGTAAACACAAGATGGAAATGAAATTACAAATGAAAAACAGATACTATAATTGACTGGAGCAGAAAGTTATCATGGGTGTAAAGCATATAGCTCAACCACACCGTGACCTCAGTTGTTTATTACTCGCGTTTATCATTAATGTTGCTGACATCCCTGCACAATAAATTTCATTGTGAACATTAAAAAGAAAATGTTCTCCCCTCCCACCTCCATGTTCTTTAAATAGGAACATGTAGACGTGTGGTGGAACATATTCGTCGTGGTGGCTCCTCCGGGTCTGCAGGTCTCCTGTTTGCCACCTCCACCCAGTGGATGATGTCTGTCTGTTTTTAACGGTGTGAATTGGAAAGTTTACGTATTTCCAGCATCCTGCTAATTTTAACTGCAATGAGTCAATGCCATGGCACGACATCCAAGTTTCACACTCAGGTGCAGGTTGTAGAAATAACTCATTTACTAATATTTCTCTTTATGAAAATTGTCTGAAA